>NC_053157.1:245790288-246090288 GCF_016835505.1 Polypterus senegalus | reverse complement strand
AGTCGTTTTTGCTACCTCAGGGTGATCGATAAAGTCAAGTCGTTTTTTGTCTTTCAATGACCCACTAAAGCTCATTCCTGCACTCATTAGGCCTCGCCTGGATTATTGCAATGCCTGGTATGTTGGGGTATCTCGTAGAGCGCTCTCTCACCTGCTAATGGTGCAGAATGCAGCTGCTAGAGTTTCAACCAGCAGCAATAAAATAGATCACATTACTCCGGAGTTAGCCTTTCTTCAGGTAAATTGTAAGATTTTAGTGTTCATGCTTAAAGCCCTACATGGGTCAGCTCCACCGTACTTAGCGGATCTTCTTGTTTGTATTCATCAGCCAGGCAGCGGAGGACTTCAGGTCAGCGATTGTTACTGTCCCACGCACATGGCTGAAGCTGAGAGGCCATTGGGGCTTTGAGGTGGCAGGTCCTAAATTGTGGAACTGCCTAACCCTCATAATAAGGTCAACCCCGCACTTCATAGTTTTAAGTTTCTGCTAAACAAGCACTTTGATTAAATTGATTTTCATCTTATAAACGTGAGTGTTAAAATATTTCTTTTTACATTGTTTAGATTGTGTTCATCTTATGGATGTATTTTATTTTACATAATTTTATATATGTGAGAGCTGGACTCCACAAGGGCTGCCCTTTGTTACCAAATCTGTTCATAACTTTTATGGAGAATTTCTTGGCGCAGCCAGGGCGTTGAGGGGGTCCAGTTTGGTGGACTCAGGATTTGGTCACTGCTTTTTACAGATGATGTTGTCCTGTTTGCTTCATCAAGCCGTGATCTTCAGCTCTCTCTGGATTGGTTCGCAGCTGAATGTGAAGCGGCTGGGATGGGAATCTGCACCTCCAAATCCGAGACCATGGTCCTTAGCTGGAAAAGGGTGGAGTGCCCTCTCAGGGTTGGGAGTGAGATCCTGCCCCAAGTGGAGGAGTTCAAGTATCTTGGGGTCTTGTTCACGAGTGAGGGAAGAATGGAGCTTGAGATCGACAGGCAAATCGGTGCGGCATCCGCAGTGATGCGGGCTCTGCATCGGTCTGTCGTGGTGATAAAGGAGCTGAGGCAAGGCTAAGGCAAAGCTCTCAATTTACAAGTCTTTCTACGTTCCTACCCCCACCTATGGTCATGAGCTATGGGCAGTGACCGAAAGAACGAGATCACGAATACAAGCGGCTGAAATGTCACCCCTTAAAGACAGAGTGAGAAGCTCAGTCATCCAAGAGGGGCTCAGAGTAGAGCCGCTGCTTCTTCGCATCGAGAGGAGTCAGATGAGGTGGCTCGGGCATCTGATCAGGATGCCTCCTGGATGCCTCCCTGGTGAGGTGTTCCGGGCACGTCCACCCGGGAGGAGGCCTCGGGGAAGACCCAGGACACGCTGGAGGGACTATGTCTCCCAGCTGGCCTGGGAACGCCTTGGGATTCTCCCAGAAGAGCTTGAAGAAGTGGCCGGGGAGAGGGAAGTCTGGGCATCTCTGCTCAAGCTGCTACCCGACCTCGGATAAGCGGAAGAAGATGGATGGAAGGATAATTTTATATAAGCTGTTTATGTTTGTGAGTTGATATACGTGTGTTCATGTGTGTACTGTATGTTTTCATTTTGTTTTTCTTTTTAATAATTCTTTATCTGGCTTTTATTTCATACTGTTACCTTTTATTCTATGTAAAGCCCTTTGGTCAACTTCTAGTTGTTTTAAATGTGCTATGCTAAATAAAACCTAAATAAATTGAGTGACATAGGGATATAGTCTACTCTTTATGAAGGATGCCAGGGATCCTTAATAACCACAGAGAATCAGGACTTCAGCTTTACGTCTCATTTAAAGGATGGTGCCATTTTTGTAGCATGGTGTCCTCTTTACTGCACTGGGGCATTGGGATCCACATTCAGACCACCGGCTAAGCCCCTATTGTCCTCACCAACACCTCCTCCAGCAGTCACCCAAGCTTTTCCAAGATGGCCTCCAATCCAAGTACTGGCCAGGTCTAATTACGCTTGGGTTGAGGTAGATGACCTGATCTGAAGTGCATGTGGTGTGTCTGCTGGCTACAGAAGGGCAAGGGCAGCAGAAGTAAGACCCCCTTGGTTGGGAACTGGCATAAAACCAAATGTTATACGAGCCTTCATGTGTTTCAGAGACATCTGTACCTTTGTTAGTGCTGGTGACAGCGAGTCCCAGTGTGGGGCACTGAGAAGTGACAGGCTGGAGGGGTCACTCTTATGTACTTAAGTAAAATGTGTCTGAGGTGGGCTATTACAGCGGAACTGGCATCAGGGCATCACTTATACCCAATTGTGTGACTAGGATCTGAGTCTGTTAATCGTAGGGTGCAGGAGTAGACGAGCCTGTTCAACAGACTTGATTAAGTCTCACAAATCCTGAGATAAAACAACTTGAATAATCAAGAAAATCTAAAAAGCTGTGAAGGAGCCGAGAGCGGCGAGCGCCTGCTGTGTGTTTCATGTCTGTCTGTCTGCCTGCCTGTCTCTCTTGTCAATTTTTAAGAAGTTTTCATATTTCTATATAATCTGTTTATCAATAAATCATATTCTCTTTCTTAAACCGAGTGGGCTTCAATGTTGTTGGGAGTCAAACAGTTTGGGAATTTACTAAATAGTCTGAGATAATTACTGATATGGAAAAAAAAAAAATAAAAAATTCATTAGTCACACCATTCACACAACTCTGATAAGCAATAGATGAGAGCTTAATATGGGATGGAGAATTTGAATAATAAAGAAAACCAGCATGGCAACATGCAAATCTGTTTATGGTCCATGATGTGTTGTGTTTAATTTTCATTTTATTCCACCTGTCAGTGTGCACAGAGGTCTGAGTCTTTCTCAAGTGGACTACAGTGTGTAATAAATAATTAAGAAATACTGATGTGAATTACACTTTAGCAGACCCCCTGTGACAGGTCACCTCTTCTCTCACTTTGTGTTCTTCACTCTCTGAGCTCCTGTCTCACATTAGCTGTTCACCCTCAGTGTCTCCTCAGATGTTCTCTCTGTCAGCTCTCAGCTTTCTCTTTAAATCTCCTCCTCCTCCTCACTGAGCACAGACAAACTTTCACTTTCGTTTCTTCACAAGTCACTTCCTTGTTTGTCTGACTGATTCTCTCTGCCTGCCTCTCCTCAAACTGACGATGGCTGAAGCCCAGCTGTGTGGTTTACAGGATGAGTTCACCTGCTCGGTGTGTCTGGACACCCTGACTGACCCCGTCACCATCCCCTGTGGTCATAATTTCTGTCTGAAGTGCCTCACAGACTGCTGGGATCAGAGCCAAGAGTGCAGCTGTCCTCAGTGCAGACACACCTTCACCACAAGGCCTGAGCTGAACAGAAACACTCTGCTGAATGAAGTCATCAAGAAATTAAAGAAGACGGCACTCAGTCTTCCTCCTCCTTCTCCGTCTCAAAATTATGCCTGCCCTGGAGACGTGGAGTGTGACTTCTGTACTGGGAAGAAGTTCAGAGCAGTGAAGTCCTGTCTAACCTGCCCGGCCTCCTACTGTCAGACTCACCTGATGCCTCACTATGAAGGAGATGCCCTGAAGCACCACAAGCTGGTTGATCCTGATAGAAATCTGAAGGAGAAACTCTGCGAGAAACATCAGAAAAGTCTGGAAATATTCTGTAAAACTGATGAGATGTGTATCTGCTTGATGTGTGTGGTGACTGGACATAAAAATCATGAAATGGTCGAGCTGGAGACTGAAAGGGAAGAAAAACAGGTGAGTGGGGCTTAGTGTTTAATGCAAACTCAATAATAACAGGAGTTAAGGGATTTGAAAATGTAGTGCAGCAGAAGAATCTATTTATCCATCTTATAAACTGAGTTTTTCAACTCCAGGCAAGAAACAGCCCAGGATGAGACACCCATTGAAATGCATGAACAGTCAAGTGAGTCAAGTCGTTTCTTTGTGCTCTAAGACACCGGGGTTGGGGGGCCAAACTACAGCCTGCAGACCAGAACTGCCCCCTGGCAGGGTACAAGTGTCCTGTGAGCTGCTCATTGTAATATCTGACATTCGGACCCTCATGAGGTGTTCTTACCAAGATGGCTGCTGTAAGCATAGTCACCATGGAGTGTCAGCGTAAACAGAACTCAGTTGACGGTCTGAGCACACGAATAGACAACGTCTGTAGTGACGCCACACACATGCCAAGTGGGTTTAGCTGGCTGTTTGCTTTGTCTTGTTTGTGTTTGGTTGATCTCAGGACTTTTTAAGAGTTGCACATTAGTCTGTATTGTACTGCAGAGTTAAGTCAAAGTTTTGTACAATAAATTCATCTCCAGGAACTCCTGGCTGTAACTTGGTAGTAAAATAAAGAGAGTTGGTGAATTCTGGGAATTGACATCAGCATAACTATGTGAAGGAGAAGGCGTTAGCTGTTGTAAGGGTCTCTTTATAAATTCAGAAAGAAAAGTAAACTAGACTTGTGTCAGTTCAGAGAAGCATTAGTCACACACGCACACACACTCACACACACAATGAGGAGCTGTAAGGAAGTGTAGGCAACCTGTGAGGAAAACCAAACTGCCATCATAGTGCTGGCTCTAGAAACTTAATAAGTCACTAAGAACTGATCCATGTAAACTTCTGTAAGACCAGAACTGAGACGAGAACATTTCAAAGCAATTCTGAGTGAAGGATGTCTCTTAAGAAATGCTTTGGATAAAAATTAGAGAAATAGAAAAAAAATATGTTCCTGTTTCTGTAAGTGAGAGAAAAAGAAAAAACTAAGGTAATGCAGATGTTTTGTGTTGTTTGTGGATGTCATTTGTCTGAATATTCTTGAATACGCACACCTTCAGTTGTCCTTATATTATGAATATATTTTCTGACTGCATTTCTTGTCCCTGGTGTTCCCTGTGTGGAGTTTGCATGTTCTCCTCGTGTCCATGTGAGTTTCCTATGGATGCTCTGTCTTCCTCCCATAATCCAAATATATGCATATTAGATAGACTGGCATTGATAAATTAGATATATTGGATGTGTGTGTGTGTGTGTGTGCCTTGTGTGGGACTGGCACCTTGTCCAGTTGTTGTCCAGTGTTTGCTGGTTTGGCTAACAAAAAAGGGATTAATAAAATGGAATGTTGGACAGATGATTTATCACAGCCAGAATGTTTGGGTCAGTTGTTGATAAATCATCTGTCGCCACGTCAGGGCCTCAGACAGAGAAAGTGAAAGATGATTTGTGTGGACAATTTAACAATTTAGGAACTTCAGCCATAAACTGAGCAGATCTCTCAGTTCTGACATTCCAAGCTAGATGGTGAAACAGAGACCACCGACTTTGGATTTACTGTTTGGTAGTTTTGTTTTTTATTTTTGTTTTTTATTTAATGTATTCCTGTGCAATTTCTGAGTTTCCAGATATTTTTGGATGTAGAAAAAATATGTAAAAAAAGATTTTTAAGTGAAACGATCCATCCATCCATCCATTATCCAACCCGCTTTTTCCTAACTACAGGGTCACGGGGGTCTGCTGGAGTCAATCCCAGCCAGCACAGGGCACAAGGCGGGAAACAAACACTGGGCAGAGCGCCAGCCCACTGCAGAAGTGAAACGATTTGATTTAAAAATGCACTAAAATGTAAAAAATATTTTTTTTTCTAGTACAAAGATTTTGTTAAACATATATTACTAAAATAAAATTTTATGGTGCTTATAAAAGAATTGATTGAATTAAATTAAAATTCATAGATTGCTTAAATGATTAAAAAAAAACTCAGTTTGAAAATTTCTGGAAATATAACAATTATGCTGCGTACTTTAATCAAGAGCGCTGCTGCCTCACAGTTAGGAGACCCGGGTTCGTTTCCCGGGTCCTCCCTGCGTGGAGTTTGCATGTTCTCCTCATGTCTGCGTGGGTTTCATCCAGATGCTCCAGTTTCCTCCCATAGTCCAAAGAAATGCAGGTTAGGTGGACTGACAATCCTAAATTGTCCCTAGTGTGTGCTTGGTGTGTGTGTGTGTTTATGTGTGTGTGCACGCCCTGTGGTGGGCTGGCGTCTTTCCCGGGGTTTGTTTCCTGCCTTGCATCCTGTGTTGGCTGGGATTGGCTCCAGCAGAACCCCATGACCCTGTAGTTAGGATATAGCGGGTTGGATAATGGATGGATGGATGGATTGTTTAATCAAGTTTGATATGATATGTTATTTTCTTTCCATTATTAAGCTGGATAAAAATGTAACTTTAACAATTCTATGAATTTTAAATGAATTATATTAAATCAAACAATTCAGACATCGTGATTAAAGTGCACACGGCAGACTTTCATTTCAGACATTTCAGTCACCCAGCACTTTTTTGACACAGTACCCCCATTTCAGGGACCATAATGTTTGGGACACTTGGCATCACAGGTGTTTGTGATTCCTCAAGTGGGCTTCATTGCTTTATAAGACCCCTCTGCTTTCTTCTGCCCTTTGGAGTCTGTAGCTGCATTTGTTCAATATGATGACAGGAGCTGTGACAGTGACAGTCACAGAAGCCATTATGAGGCTGGCTTGTTTGACTCCTGTTCTACAATCTGTCTGTGGTCCTACAATGAGCTGATGGTCAGATGTTGTTATTTCTCATTTTTCTTCTTTAGTTTCTATTTTTTTTTTATATATTTGCACAAATCTGTGTCCTCATATGTGGTAGTTCTGTATTTAGTGAGTGGTCTCGTCTATTCTTGCATTTTGTAGTTTGTAATTCTTCTTCTTCTTCTTCTTCTTCTTTCAGCTGATCCTGTTAGGGGTTGCCACAGTGGATCATCTTCTTCCATATCTTTCTGTCCTCTACATCTTGCTCTGTTACACCCATCACCTGCATGTCCTCTTTCACCCCATCCATAAACCTTCTCTTAGGCCTTCCTCTTTTCCTCTTTCCTGGTAGCTCTATATTTAATATCCTTCTCCCAATATACCCAGCATCTCGCCTCTCTGACTTTGTCTTCCAACCGTACAACCTGAGCTGACCCTCTAATGTCCTCATTTCTAATCTTCTCCATCCTCGTCACACTCAATGCAAATCTTAACATCTTTATCTCTGCCACCAGCAGCTCTGTCTACTGTGCCACTGTCTCCAGCCCATATAACACAGCTGGTCTCACTACCATCCTGTAGACCTTCCCTTTCACTCTTGCTGGTATCCCTCTGTCATAAATTACTTCTGACACTCTTCTTCACTCATTCCACCCTGCCTGCACTCTCTTCTTCACCTCTCTGCCACAATCCCCATTACTCTGTACTGTTGATCCCAAGTATTTAAACTCATCCACCTTCATCAACTCTACTCCCTGCATCCTCACTATTCCACTGCCCTCCCTCTCATTTACACACATATATTCTGTCTTGTTCCTACTGATCTTCATTCCTCTCCTCTCTAGAGCATATCTCCACCTCTCCAGGGTCTCCTCAACCTGCCCCCTGCTATCGCTACAGATCACAATGTCATCTCCAAACATCATAGTCCACCGGGACTCCTGTCTAATCTCGTCTGTCAACCTGTCCATCACCATTGCAAATAAGAAAGGGCTCAGAGCCGATCCCTGATGTAATCCCACCTCCGTCACTTCTACCGCAGACCTCACCACGGTCACACTTCCCTCGTACATATCCTGTACAACTCTTACTTACTTCTCTGCCACTCCTGACTTCCTCATACAATACCACAGCTCCTCTCTAGTCACCCTGTTGCTTTCTCCAGGTCCACAAAGACTCAATGCAAATCCTTCTGGCCTTCTCTAAACTTCTCCATCAACTCAATTCTTCATCCTCTTCATCGCTGTCCTTACTTCCTCCTTGTTAATTCTCTGCACTTCCTGATTCACTATCTCCTCATCCAACCTCTTCTCTCTCTCGTTCTCTTCATTCATCAGCCTCTCAAAGTACTCTTTCCATCTTCTCAACACACTCTCCTCACTTGTGACTATGTTTCCATCTTTATCCTTTCTCACCCTAACCTGCTGCACATCTTTCCCAGCTCAGTCCCTCTGTGTAGCCCACCTAACCTTTTCTCCCTGTTTATTGTCCAGCCTCTCATACAACTCATCATACGCCTTTTGTTTAGTCTTCGCCACCTCTCTCTTCACCTTGCGCCTTATCTCTTTGTAGTTTGTACTGTTGTGTTGTGTTTCTGAGGAGGCCATGATGGATTGGCCATCTAGCTCTGTGAAGAGGATTACTTGTTTTCATGAACAATTAGAACAATTAGAACAATCTAGACGAGAACAGGCCATTCAGCCCAACAAAGCTCGCCAGTCCTATCCACTTGTTTCCTCCAAGAAAACATCAAGTCGAGTTTTGAAAGTCCCTAACGTCTTACTGTCTACCACACTACTTGGTAACTTATTCCAAGTGTCTATCGTTCTTTGTGCAAAGAAAAACTTCCTAATGTTTGTGCGAAATTTCCCCTTCACAAGTTTCCAGCTGTGTCCCCGTGTTCTTGATGAGCTCATTTTAAAATACAAGTCTCGATCCACTGTACTAAATCCCTTCATAATTTTAAACACTTCAATCATGTCACCTCTTAATCTTCTTTTGCTTAAACTGTAAATGCTCAGCTCTTTTAATCTTTCCTCATAATTCAACCCCTGTAGACCTGGAATCAGCCTAGTCGCTCTTCTCTGGACCTTTTCTAGTGCTGCTATGTCCTTTTTGTAGCCTGAGACCAAAACTGCACACAGTACTCAAGATGAGGCCTCACCAGTGCATTATAAAGGTTGAGCAGAACCTCCTTGGACTTGTACTCCACACATCAAGGCGCTATATAACCTAACATTCTGTTAGCCTTCTTAATGGCTTCTGAACACTGTTTGGAAGTTGATAGCTTAGAGTCCACTATGACTCCTAAATCCTTCTCATAAGGTGTACTCGATTTTCCGACCGCCCATTGTGCATTCAAACCTAATATTTTTACTTCCTATGTGTAATACTTTACATTTACTGACATTAAATTTCATCTGCCACAAATCTGCCCAAGCCTGTATGCTATCCAAGTCCTTCTGTAATGATATAACGGATTCCAAATTATCTGCTAATCCACCTATCTTGGTATCATCTGCAAACTTAACCATCTTGTTACTTATATTCCTATCTAAATCATTTATATATATTAAAAATAGCAGCGGCCCTAGCACTGACCCCTGTGGAACACCACTCTTAACATCGGCCAGTTCTGATGAGGTTCCTCGCACCATGTGTTTGACCCTAACTGCACGCCCAGCCTACCTACAGGGGGTCTCTCTCTGAATTGCCTTTCCCAAGATTTCTTCCATTTTCTTTCCCTACAAGGTTTATTTGGGAGTTTTTTCTTACTTTATTAGGCAGTCAAGGCTGAGGTAGAGGTTTCTCAGGGGGCCCAATGAGATATCCATTATGCTATTTTTAACTATAAAAAAAAAATCTGTTCTTGTTCTTTACATCAATGAATTAAAGGCCAGAAGTCCACATGACCGTCATCATCAAATTCTTCCATGAGAACCCCAAATACAATGAGGACTGATTGAGGTCATTTATATTAGGTAGAATGCCTAGAGGGGGCTGGGTGGTCTCGTTATTTTTTTCTCCAGCTGTCTGGAGTATTTTTTTCTGTCCTCCCTGGCCATCGGACCTTACTTTTATTCTATGTTAATTAGTGTGTCCTAATTTTAATTCTTATTTATTTTGTCATTTTTTGGCTTTCTTCATAATGTTAAGCACTTTGAGCAACATCATTTGTATGAAAATGTGCTCTAGAAATAAGTGTTGTTGTTATTTCCAGTGTGAGGTGTGCAGAGTGAAGAGTAAAGCAGACAGGCCTGTTCCTTGAGCTGCTTCAGTGTTGCTCACACAGTCCTTGAGTCTCCCAAACTGCGCTCTGCCTGACAGATAGTCCATCATCAGGACACCACAGGCTCACCCACCTGCAGATCTCTGAGCTGACCCCTTAACTGGGATGGCTGGGTGGTCTTGAAGGCTCTGGAGAAATAAAAAAAACATAACCTTAATAAACATTTTATGTTAAAAAATTAATCCAGCATGTAAACAAAACACATGACGTAAGTAACATATAAAAAATATAATTTTTGAGTTTTAAAATTCCTTTAAATTGCCTTCTTCCTGAATTCAACAGAATCGTTTGTGTATTTCAGTATCTTACTTGACTCCAGAAAATGACAACAGCAGACAACGTCCTTACATGTCTGACTCAGGATATCAAATGGCCTTGTAGATCCTATACTTACTGACATTACGTGTTTAAGTCCTCCTGGCCTTTCACCAGTTTCTTTACTTACACACTCCAATTTGTTTTTATTATTTCTGGTGTTGTGTGAACTTCACATTTCCCAGTTTGTTGATGTAATGTCTTCTAAACGTCAAGAAGTAACTCACACACCAGTGTGCCTTCAAACTGTCTTCTGTATTTGGCATACTCTTCAAGCCCAAACTCAATCTTACATCAATTAAATTAAGCCATTCTTTTAATCATTTTTTTTGTCATTTCTATTTGTTAAATTAAATCTAAGTTGTGTCATGAAATGTCAAACAAATGTGTTGTGAAAATATCAGGAGTCAGAAAGAGAAGAAGAAATCACAAAGTGAACGTGAATTCTGATCTGACCACGCGTGTCCTCTTGCGTGTTCAAACAGAAACAGCTGGAGGCGACACTGAGTGACATCAAGAGGAGACTTGAGGAGAAAGAGAAGACATTAAAGAAGACGAGGAGGGTGATGGATGAGATGAAGGTGAGTGGAATAGGAAGATAACACTTCATATCAAAGAGGGGAGAAATAAATGAGAACTTGAAAAGCAGCAGAGCTTCACTGGTAATGATGTGTAGGGACATGAGAAGGGAGAGTTAGAGAAGACGTGTTGTGGTGTCCTTCATGGCCTTTCACTGTTGACAGAATCCCCGGTGTTACTCAGTGGAGATTCAGACAGCATCACCCTAAAGTCCTCTGATATTCAATCAGCTGCTTAAAGGGGACTTAACTCTACTGACAGAAACTCACACTGAAGGTCGACGCTGCTGTTCTGAATTAGATCAGTGGACACAACATTCCTAATGGTCTATTTTTTTTTTTCGGATTTCAAGAAAACAGATTTGTATGCAGTCAAGGTCGACTTATACATCAAGTGACTTTCAAAGTCAAACTAAAAAAAATCAAAAAAAAAATCAGAAAGTTAAAACAGAAAGCAGGAACAAAAAAAAAAAGAAATAACAACCAAACAGAATTCAACCAAAAAAAGAGGAGAGCCGAGAGCAGGGGGAAAATAAATTAGGAAAATACATAAATAGAAAGAAAGCAGAATATTAATTTCCCTTGATATGAATGCTTATTTTAAACTTTTATTAATTATATTTGGCCATATTTTTAAAAAGTTTTTAACAGATCTTTTAAGTGAAAATTTGTTTTTCTTCCCATTTCAAATAGTTCAGAATATCAGCGACCCAGTGACTTATAATAGGTGGGCTGCCATTCTTCGAGTTAAGCCAGATAAGTCTACATGCTAGTAGTGTAGTTAAGGTAATTACAGTCAATGTGTCCTCCTCCACTTTAGACCCCTTGGGGAGCCCACCAAACACAACTGTTAGTGAGTTAGGAGTGATTGTGACCCTAAGGCTATCTGATAAGCATTCAGAAATTTTAGCCCTAAATGATGTTACTTTGCTATCCTCCCAAAACATGTGGCCCAGTGAGGCTGGAGCTCGATTACCACATTCACAGGTTGGATTCTAGCCATGGATACATTTTGGACAATATTAAATGAGATAAATGTGATCGGTGAAAGATTTTAAGTTGAGTGGTTGGATACTTAGCACATATGTAGCTGGAGTGTATTCTATGTATGGCTGACTTCCACTCCTTTTCTGAGATATTAATTGAAAGGTCCTTTTCCGAGGATCTTTAAAGGGGAGGTTCTTTGAGATGTTTTTATATGTTGTTAAGATGCTACCTGACTCAAGACTGATCAGTATTGTCTCTAGAATAGTAATGGGTGGAAGGTGTGGAAAATTGGGTAGGTTTTTTTTAACAAAATATCTGATTAGAAAGAAGTGAAAATATTGTGTTGCTAGGAAGTTGAATTTGAAGAATAATTGTTCAAACAATTCAAAAAAATATGACCTATATACAGTTCTCTAAGTGTTTTTATTTAGGATTTTTTCCAAAGATAAAAAACTGTGTAGGCTTGAGAAGTTTACAAAGGTGAGTATCATTTGGAGGATCAAGAGATAAAAGTTTTTCAGCCTTGAAGTGCGTCCTGCATTGGTTGGATATTCTGAGTGACGGATGGAATAATCATTATAATAATAATAATAATACATTTTATTTATATAGCGCCTTTCCCATGCTCAAGGCACTTTTCAGAGTTTAAGATAGAATGGCAGGGTATACAGTATATAGCATTGTACAAACCAAATAAATAAATAAAGAGCATTAAGACAGTAAATTCAAAGAAAAAAAGCCTACCAGACAACATAATTGATGGTCTCACACACACACACAGGTTACATGAGCATCTTGACAGAGAGGTAAACTGAGAGAAGTGTAATGAAGTCAAGTAGATCTAAAAGCCTTCCTGAACAGATGAGTTTGTTTTTTAAAAGAATTCATGGAGTCAGCTGACCTGATTCATTTCGGTAGGTCATTCCAGAGTCCGGGCACTCGCTATACAGCTGAAGGCCCTGCTGTCACCCATGGAGTGTAGATTAGTGTGGGGCACAACAAGATTACCAGAGTCAGAGGACCTTAGTTGGGCAGACAGGCACATAATGATGGAGAAGGTCACTGATGTAGTTTGGTGCATGGTCGTTTAAGGCTTTGTAGGTTATTAGTAGGATTTTATATTTGATTCTGTAAGACACAGGGAGCCAATGAAGACGGAGCAGGATGGCTGTGATGTGCTTGCTGCTGCTGGTTCGAGTCAGGACTCTTGCAGCTGAGTTTTGAATAAGCTGGAGCTGTGATATAAGATTAGAAGGGGCACCTGCCAGCAGTGAGTTACAATAATCGATGTGGGATGTGATAAAAGCAGAGACAAGTTTCTCAGCATTAGAAAAGGAGAGGAAGGAGCGAACACGGGATATGGTACGGAGATGAAAGTAAGAAAGTTTCTTAATGTGATTTATGTGGGCAGAATAAGAGAGGGAGGAATCAAAAATGACACCAAGATTCTTTGCAGTAGAGGCAGGTCTGGTGAGATCACCGCCAAGATTGACTGGGAAGGAGCTCGTTTTATGAAGTTGCATTTTAGTCCCAATTTGCAGGAGGTCAGGTTTGTTGCAATTTAATTTTAAAGCGTTCTGCTCCATCCAGATATTATTTTCACTGAGGCAAGTTGTGAGCTGAGAAAACTCTGATGAAGTTCCACTTTTAACATTAAAATAGATTTGAGTATCGTCTGCTTAAAAATGATAACCCAGTCCATAGCTACGAATAATATGGCCAAGGGGAAGCACATAAATACAGAAGAGAAGAGGGCCGAGGACAGAGCCCTGAGGAGCTCCTTGTGTGACTGGCGCTGAGCTGGATCTGCTGTTGCCAAGACTAACAAACTCTTGCCTATCAGTCAGATAGGACTTGAACCACTGGAGGGCAGTGCCAGAGATACCCAGCATGATCTCCATTCTGGACAGTAGAATGTCATGTCTGACCAGAGTGTCAAACGCTGCACTGAGGTCCAATAGAATTAATATGCTGGTTTGTCCAGAGTCTGCTGCCATAAGCAGATCATTGGTTAACCATAGTAGTGCAGTTTCACAGCTGTGCTGCACCCTGAAACCAGACTGAAAGGGTTCCACCAAGTTATTAGAGGTTAAGTAATTGGTGAGCTGGGAGGCTACAACATGCTCATGAACTTTTGACAGGAAAGGTAAGTGGGAAACAGGCCGAAAATTGTTAAGATTGTCACCATCAAGACCAGACTTTTTTAACATGGGGGTTACAGAAGCGATTTTAAAAGTGAACGGCACAGAGCCAGTGTCAAGGGATGAGTTTATTATTGTTGTAACAGTCAGGATTATGGCATGAAGTTCAGGATTTAAGTTGTGTGCTGGGGATGGGGTCCAGTACACAAGTAGTAGGCCTCATCTTACAAAGCAGGTTATTAACAAATGCAGGTGTGACTGGTGAGAACTTAGAGAAGGAGCTGGATGGAGTGAGAAAACAGGGAGAGATATAAACAGATGATGTATTTATGTTAGTTGAATTATTTAGATCTTCAATTTTGTTACGGAAAAAGTGGAGGAATTCCTCACAGACTTCAGTAGAAGAGGTAGTTGGGCCAGGTGTGGGTTTGAATAGTTTTTTAACTACAGAAAACAAAACCCTTGGGTTGTCATGGCCACTTTCTATTATTCTGCTGTAATGGGTGTTCTTGGCTGCAGTTAGTGCTTCTCTGTAAGCTCTTTGGTGGTCAGAGAAAGCCTGGATGTGCACGGTGAGGCCAGTCTTACGTGACATTCTCTCACGGCGTCAGCCAGCTGCTTTCATAGATCGCAATTCTGAGTCATACCAAGGAGCTGAACGTTTAAAGGAAACCTCCTTATGTTTTAAAGGGGCTGTTTTATCTAATGCTGAATGCAGGGCTGAGTTTTAGTGGTCAACAAGACTATCTAGTGTTCACGGAATAGGAGCAGACAGTAAAAGATCAGAAATGGATCCAGAAAGGATAGAGGGACAGATATTTTTAAGGTTTCTGTAAGAAATTTGTCATTTACAGGTAAGAGGAGGGAGAGGTAATGAAACAGTGAAAAATACTGCTTTATGGTCAGAGAGACCCAAATCAGTGCTGTAAATGTTGGCAAAAGATAGTCTAGAAGTGCAGATCAGATCCAATATATGACCACCAGAGTGGGTGGGAAAATCAACATGTTGTGTCAAGTCAAAGGATAAAAGGATAATTCTCTGAGAGTAAGAGCTTAGGTGGGTTAAAAGTTCAGTCAGATCAGATAAGAAGGATGCATTGTATTTTGGAGGACGATAAAGAACAATGAGTGAGACGGGACCTGGTTCCATTATTAGTTTAAAAGCCAGGCACTCAAAAGACAATGGACAATCAATTGGGATTTGTTTGATGTTTAAGTCTACTCTGACAATTACTGCAAGTCCACCTCCTTGCCTTGAGCTGCGAGGCTCTGTGTGGAAAGTGAATCCAGGTGGAGTCACCTCCATGAGAGGTGTAAATTTGTTTGTTTTTGCCAAGTCTCCGTTAAACACAGTATATCAAGTTTGGTGTCAGTGATGAATTCTGACAGCACCAATGCTTTGCCATTAAGAGATTTCAAATTAAACATTGCAATATCAGTTAATGAGGCTTCTTTTTTGAAGTTTTATTAATTTTATTGCAATCCATACAAATCAATCAATTTTTACAAAAAGTAAAATTGAGTTAAGAACAAATCGATCCCCACCCCTGAGAGAGAGAGCAAGGCAAACAGCGTAAAATTTAAGGCTTGTAAACATACCTAAATTAATAAATTTGATAAGCCAATAGAGATGAATGCAGAAGACAAAGAAATACAGAAATAATTGGTTCCTCTGTGCTTTAAGAGCTTATTTTAAAATATTACTGATTAGATCCTGCCATGTTTTGAAAAAAGTCTGTACGGATCCTCTAACTGAGTATTTGATTTTTTCCAATTTCAAGTAGTATAACACATCGGTTTCCCACTGACTTGAAAGAGGAGAGTTTGGGTTCTTCTATTTTAGCAGAATAAGTCTGCGTGCCAAAAGTGTAGTGTGGTAATATGCCCTACTGGCATTACCAGTAAGTAAATAAAATTAGTTAAGCGTCCTCTGCTGGGTAAAGAGGGAGGCTTTTGTATGAGGAAAAAAGGTACAAAGAAAGGAAACTTACCTTTTTTCATTTATATAGTGTAGAAAGACGTCTTCGTTGACGATATTAGCGCCTTTGGGGAGTGTCACAGCGGGTCTCATGTAGACTGGAGAGACAGCCTTGCCATTGACCGGCCGGGATGGCATTGTCAGTACTCCACTCCTGCACGCGTTTCCCGCGACCTCATTAACTCTAAAGGAGTAAAAGAAAGTGCAAAGCGTCGTAGTATTAGTTTACCGTAGTCTAGTAAAGGGATCCCGTATTCATAGTTGACTGAGCTGTAGCTCAGGGAAAGGAGAAAAAAATGGAGAAAGTGCTTACTTTAACTTAAGGCAGAAGTGCAGTTGGCGTCTCAGAAGTTGGTACAGCTATACGCGCGCGCGCCGGCTGCTCGATTTTTATAGTAATTGTGTGGGAAAATAGACACTGCTTTTCGCAAATGTGTTCACGCCATCGCTGCACTCGGGAGGGATGACGTACAGCTGTTTAATTGGTCGGCGCAGTGGCGCTGAATACAAAAGGGAGTCGTGGCCTCTAGAGGGGGTCTTTTTCTGACTAGTTCGTTTTGGAGGAAGGTACTGTACTTGGTAGATCTGCGTCTTAGAAGTTACCAAGCATTACGGCTTGTGCATTGTTTTTGTAAATATTTTTTTTCATATAAATATCTCTGGATTAACTTTGGTGGAGGTATTTATTGGGTTGTGGTTAATGGTGCACTGTTTATTTTTGTAAATACACTTTTTCTGTATTTTTGAATATTTTGGGTGAATCCTGTATTATACACTGTTTGGAGGAGCAGCTTCCTGACTTGGATTACTGTGTAGGAAGACAGCTTCACATTTTGCTTTGGTGTATATATTTGGATTTCACTAGTTTGTGTGTATTTTACTTTTTCATTTGAGACTTTCAGGAAGCACTGTAAATATTGTATATAGTCATTTCTGGGCTCCATTTGACTATTGTTTTTGTGTGTCCTTTGCAGCATTGGACTGTGTTTTAATATATAAATTCCGCAGGACATTATTTTTAATTTTTCATTAAGTGCACCTGTAAATAAAAACTCACTTTGTTTTTCAATAAAACCCAACTCTTTTTGTGTCCGTGTCTCCCTGTCTTACACCATCATCCTGGTCACGCTCGGCCCCACATACTAGACACCTACAGTGTAAGCTGGTGATTCCAATTCCAACTACACGGCGTGTCACATTTAGTGAATACAATCACAATTTGTTTATCTTTCTCCACTTTAAGCCCCTCTGGAAGAACCCCAAACACAGCTGTTAATGGGTTAGGAAGGATTGTGAGTCCAAGGCTGTCGGAAAGGTAATTAAAAATTTTGGTCCAGAATGATGTTAATTTGGTGCAGGCCCAGAACATGTGACCCAGTGAGGCTGGACTTGATTGCAACGTTTGCAGGTTGGATCATGCCCTGGAAACATTTTGGAGAGTTTCAGTCGAGACAGATGTGCTCGATATATAATTTTGAGTTGTATAATTGTATGCTTTGCGCATATGGAGCTCGAGTGAATTCTCTGCATTGCTGCTTTCCACTCCTTTTCTGAAATATTAATTGAGAGATCTTTTTCCCAGTGTCCTCTTGGATCATTGAAAGGGAGGGACTGTAAAATGATTTTATATATTGCAGAGATGGAGTCTGAGTTCTTGAGAGTGAGCAATATTTTTTCCAGCATGGATGAGGGTGCAAGATGAGGAAAATCGGGAAGATTCTGTTTAACAAAGTTCCTGATTTGAAGATAGTGAAAGAAATGTGTAGCTGGAATGTTAAATTTGGAATGTAGTTGTTCATAGGATGCAAAGACGTTGTCTATATAAAGATCTCTAAGCAAGTTAATTCCAAATTTTTTCCAGATATTAAAAACTGCATATGTTTGTGAAGGTTGAAAGAGGTGGTTCTCTTGCAGAGGTGCCACAGATAAAAGCTTCTCCGTCTTAAAATGCTTTCTACATTGGTTCCATATTCTAAGTGAGTGGAGCACAATTATATTATTTGTATATTGCCGATAACGTGTATTTATTGGAGCACAGAGCAAGGAATACAAAGAAGTACTGCAGCATTTTACTTCTATTGCGTTCCAAGCCTGTGTATGTTCTTCTATTTGTGTCCAGGTTCTTATCGCCTGTATATTTGCTGCCCAGTAATAAAACTGGAAGTTAGGTAGAGCCATGCCGCCTTCTGCCTTTTGTCTTTGTAGGGTCGCTCTTTTGATGCGTGGATGTTTTGAGTTCCAAATAAATTAGGTTATTGTTGAATCTAATTGCTTAAGGAATGATTTATTAATGTATATTGGAATGTTTTGAAATAAAAAAAGGAGTTTAGGAAGAATATTCATCTTAACAGTGTTAATTCTTTCAGCTAGTGTGAGATGGTTGACCATCTATGCAAGTCTTGCTTAATTTTTTCCATGCAGATGGCAAAATTTTGTTGATAAAGAGCTTTATGTTTACTTGTGATGTTTACCCCGAGGTATTTAAACTGTTCTTCAATGATAAAAGGTAGGGTGTCTAATCTAATATTATATGCTTGAGAATTCACTGGAAAGAGTACACTTTTATTCAGATTAATTCTGAGACCAGAGATCTTTTGAAATTCTGTGTGTGCTGTTAAGAGTGCAGGCACAGAATTGTGTGGGTCTGATATATACAGTACCATATCATCTGCATATAATGAAATTTTCTGTTCCAGTCCTTCTCTGATAATCCCCTTTATCTGATCAGTATTTTGACAATGTATGGCCAGTGGTTCAATAGCAATTGCAAACAGTAGCGGTGACAAGGGGCATCCTTGTCTAGTACCACGTTCTAGTTTAAAGTAGTCTGAACAAATATTGTTGATACAAACTGAAGCTTCTGGATTGGTATACAGTGTGACAGATTAAGGGTATGCTCGCACCCTTGCACCCTCAAACACCACGTCAGACACCAGGTAAAAGTCCAATAATGATATTTATTATAACAATAATGTGCACAAAGCACCCTCCACTCCCAAATACTCCAATAACAATAATAACAAATCCGATCTTGGTCTCGTCCGATGCGAGAGATGGACGTCTGAAGTGGAGCTCCGCTAGCAGTGGTGCTATTTTTCATATTATTTGCTTATTATTCTGAGATATCCTGTATTTATTCAACCCGAGAGGGACCGCTACAGTATATGTAAACACATATAAACATGGCCAACAAGAAGGGGGTCCGAAAGAATCGAAGACTAAAGCTACATCCAAGCTGCGATCAGCAAGCCCTAGTTCGAGATACGGCCTCTCAGAAACAGACCTGGATCAGATGGGCGAAAGTACAGACTCCTCGGGACCACGGTCCGCTACATCGTCGCCGGCTGAGAGCGAAAAGGGGAGCGAAAATGTGATCGTGAGGGCAGATGTGGATAGCTCGCCGATTGGAGAGGATTACCTGAAACTGGAAAAGGCCGGGAGGTCCGCGGCTTCAGTTACGCAATTACGCGGGACTGGAGCAGCGGGACACCGGCTTCAGCAGAGTCTGCTGCTTCATCTACGGTACAAGAAGGCACATTTGAGCTATCTGAACTGAAAGTGTTGCTCGCTGAGCTCAGGCAAGATATAAAGAAGCGAGAAGGCTAATGAGAAAGCAACGGCAAAGGCACATGAGAGACTGAAACAGGAATTAAAACAGGAGATGAAACAGGCCAATGAATGTCGGCGACAGGAAATCCAACAGGAAATCCAACAGGCAAATGAAAGGCTGCGTCAAGAGGTACAACTTGAACTTCGACAGGTGCTGGGTAAAATTGAAGAGCGCATTGAGAAAAACTCGGCTAAACTGAGCACGCTTGCTGATCGATTGGAGCATCTTAGTGAGACATTCACGAATCGGATCGAAATAGCGAACATCTAGCTGCCAGTGCCGAGGAAAGAGCAGTAAATGTCAGTTCGAATGTAAAAACTCGGAGAAAAACTTGGAGACAGACTGGCTGCTTTAGAAGATGGGAATAGAAGGTATAATGTCAGAATTGAAGGCTGCCGGAGAATCGAGAAAGTTTAAACCCGTGAAATTCGCAACTGAACTTTTTCTAAAATAATCGGGGCGACTTTAAAGCAGAATCTGAGATAGCAGCGCTTACAGCACAGACGCTGATCAAACACCGTCAGACCCCGACCAAGATCTTTTATAGTTCGTTTTGAACGATTATCATTTAAGTTAGAGGTGATGGAACTCCTCAGGAAAAAAAAGGAAGATATTATATATGAAGATTGCCACATTCGTCTTCCCTGACTTCTCTCCAGCAACAGCTATCAAACGCCGCCTTCTATAATATTAAACAGCGCTACGGCAAGCCAATGTCAAATACGGCCTCCTGTATCCGCAAAACTGAAAGTGGAATGGCAGGGTCATTTCTATGTTTTCGCTAGCAAGGAGGAGGCAGAAAATGAGTTAAGAAAGCTGATCCCGGGACTATTCTGATACATAATTGTGAGTCATGGCGGTAAATGATAAAGCTAGGATTAATAATCTACTGTCTGATCTATTTGTTTTAAAATACGGGTTTTTATCAGCATATATTCTCATATTCTTATATTATTATTACTTACTTATTACTTATCATTACTTAGTATTACTAGGCTAAATGTTTATGTTTTATTGTGCTTAATTACGTTTTCCTCCTCTTTTTTCTTTTCTAATTATTTCATGTGTACCCTAAATGAGACTGTTCAATATCATACCCTTGGTTTGCTGTTATTGCTATTACTGCATTAAGACTTGTTATGCTTGTTTTGGACACATCTTTAACACCATCACCTGGGTTTATTATCTGGGGATATCATCTTAATGCACTAAAATTGATGAAGATTATATGTATATATATGTATATATATATATATATATATATATATATATATATATATATATATATATATTAAGTGCAAAATTCTTTTTTTTTTTTTCTCTTTTCCTCTTTTAAAGACTATATTGGTAACAGATATCTCTATCTTTTAACCTTAAAGCGCCACTGCATGGGGGCTTGATGTGCTTTGGACGTGCTCTGTCTCTGGGTATGTCAGAGGACTGGGACTGCATGAAGTGGGTTTTAGCCTCACCTGGGGAGGCAAAAAGGGAGGGTGGGGGTTAAGGGGAAGAGAAAGAGAGCAGGCTTGATCTATATCTAATCTATCATCTCAATCTTTATAATTATAACTATCAACGTAATAATAAGCTGCATGGCAACAACTCTTGGGGAATAGGAAATTAAGACCTAAACTATTTCACTTCCAGTTAAGACTATAATATGACACCAAAAACTCAGAATCAGTGTCTCCATGATGGGACAGTTAACTTCGTAAGCTGGAATGTTAAAGGCCTGAATCACGAATTAAAGAGAAAGAAAGTACTTTCTCACCTAACAGGTCTAAATGCTAAAATAGTATTTTTACAGGAAACCCACTTACTAAGTAAGGATCAGTTCCGCTGCAAAAGACTGGACTGGCCAAATGTTCCATTCTAGTTTTACAAAGAAAACTAGAGGGGTGGGAATTCTCATACATAGAACAGTACCATTTGTAGCATCAGATGTAGTATTGGATCCTGAAGGGAGATATGTGATGGTCATGGGAGACTTATCTAACTGTAAAATGATTTTGATAAATGTTTATGCACCTAATGTTGATGATAAGGAATTTATACAAAATTTATTTGCATCCATTCCCAATCTGAACACTCATAAACTTATAATGGCTGGGGACTTTAATTGTGTTCTAAATCCACTTTTAGATAAGACTTCCTCCACAGGGGAACGCAACTAACACCGCAAAGATAATTACAAAGTTTATAACTGATCACAACTTATCAGATCCCTGGAGGTTTTTAAACCCAAATTCAAGAACATATTCTTTCTACTCACCAGTACATCATTGCTACTCAAGGATTGATTACTTCTTTATAGATAATAACTTCTTGCCTAAGATTAAATCTTGTAAATACGATGCTATTGTTATTTCAGACCATGCTCCGATGATCTTGGAGCTGAAATTACTAAGCCCCATACACTCACCCGCAGATGGCGCCTCAATCCGCTTCTATTAGCTGACGAGAATTGTACTGAATTTATATCCAAACAAATTGAATTCTTTCTAGAGACAAATACATCCCCTGAGATCTCTGCAGGAATACTCTGGGAAACTCTTAAGGCCTTCTTAAGAGGACAGATTATCTCATATCTTTCCCACAGAAATAAATCCGAAGCGAAGAAAGTAGCAGAGATAAAAAGCGAAATTACTAAAATAGATGAAGAACATGCCAGACTACCAAGCGAGACTCTACATAAGAGGAGGCAGGCTCTACATTCAGAATTAAACCTCTTGACAACTAAAGAAACCGAACAACTAATTTACAAATCCAGACATCATTATTATGAACATGGAGAGAAAGATAATAAGCTTTTAGCAACAAATTCACAAGCAAGATGTATGCAACGCAATCTCGTAATTACTAACACGAATGGAGATAAAATCATCGAACACAAAAATATAATGTACACTTTTAGAGACTACTATAAATCCCTATATACTACTGAGTTTAAAGAAGACAATATACAATCTAATGCATTTCTGGATAAATTACAGATACCACAAATTGACGCTATTAGTGTGGAGGAGCTCGATAAACCTCTGTCATTATCAGAATTACTGGATGCTATAAAGTCACTCCAAGGTGGAAAAGCAGCAGGCCCTGATGGCTACCCTGCAGAGTTTTACAAGAAATTCTCCGCTCAGCTAGCTCCCTCCTATTAGCAACATTTACAGAAGCCAGAGATAACCAATCTCTTCCACAAACCTTTCGCCAAGCACTAATCACTGTCTTTCCAAAACAAAATAAGGACTTATTACAATGTGCATCATACAGACCAATTTCACTTCTGAATAACGACGTTAAAATACTCTCTAAAATCATAGCTAGAAGGATGGAGAAAGTGCTCCCTCAGTAATATCACAAGACCAAACTGGATTTATTAGGGGCCGACACTTATCTTCAAATCTTCGACGCCTGTTTAATGTAATATACTCACCAACTAAATCAAACACCCCAGAAATATTATTATCATTGGATGCAGAAAAGCATTCGACATGATTGAATGGAAATACCTTTTACTATTTTGGAGAAGTTTGGGTTTGGCCCAACATTTGTGCATGGATTAAATTACTGTATACTAACCCAGAAGCTTCAGTTTGCATCAATAACATTTGCTCAGACTACTTTAAACTAGAACGTGGCACAAGACAAGGATGCCCTTTGTCACCACTGCTGTTTGCAATTGCCATTGAACCACTGGCAATACATTGTCGAAATACTGATCAGATAAAGGGGATTAGCAGAGAAGGACTGGAACAGAAAATCTCATTATATGCAGATGACATGGTACTGTATATATCGGACCCAGAAAATTCTGTGCCTGCAGTCTTAGCAGCACTCACAGAATTTCAAAAGCTCTCTGGTCTCAGAATTAATCTGAATAAAAGTGTACTCTTTCCGTGAATTCGCAAGCATATAATATTAGATTAGACACCCTTCCTTTTATCATTGCAGAACAGTTTAAATACCTCGGGGTAAACATCACAAGTAAACATAAAGCTCTTTATCAACAAAATTTCGTCGTCTGCATGGAAAAAATTAAACAAGACTTGCATAGATGGTCAACCCTTCATCTCACACTAGCTGGAAGAATTAACACTGTTAAGATGAATATTCTTCCTAAGCTCCTTTTTATTTCAAAACATACCAATATACATTAATAAATCGTTCTTTAAGCAATTAGATTCAACAATAACCTCATTTATTTGGAATTCTAAACATCCACGCATCAAAAGAGCGACCCTACAAAGACAAAAGGCAGAAAGCGGCATGGCTCTACCTAACTTCCAGTTTTATTACTGGCGCAAATATACAGTCGATAAGAACCTGGACACAAATAGAAGAACATACACAGGCATGGACCGCAATAGAAGTAAAATCCTGCAGTACTTCTTTGTATTCCTTGCTTTGTGCTCCAATAAACACACGTTATCGGCAATACACTAATAACCCAATTGTGCTCCACTCACTTAGAATCTGGAACCAATGTAGAAAGCATTTTAAGACGGAGAAGCTTCTTTCTGTGGCACCCTGCAAAAGAACCACCTCTTTCAACCCTCACAAACATATGCAGTTTTAATATCTGGAAAAATTTGGAATTAACTTGCTTAGAGATCTTTATATAGACAACGTCTTTGCATCCTATGAACAATTACATTCCAAATTTAACATTCCAGCTACAAATTTCTTTCACTATCTTCAAATCAGGAACTTTGTTAAACAGAACCTTCCAGATTTTCCTCATCTTGCACCCTCATCCACGCTGGAAAAATTATTGCTCAATTTCAAGGAGTTAGACTCCATCTCTACAATATATAAAATCCTTTTACAATCCCTTCCTTTCAAAGATCCAAGAGGACACTGGGAAAATGACCTCTCAATTAATATATCAGAAAAGGAGTGGAAAGTAGCAATGCAGAGAATTCACTCAAGCTCCATATGCAAAGCATACAATTATACAACTCAAAATTATATATCGAGCACATCTGTCTCGACTAAAACTCTCAAAATGTTTCCAGGGCATGATCCAACCTGCGAACGTTGCAACCAAGCCCCAGCCTCACTAGGTCACATGTTCTGGGCCTGCTCCAAATTAACATTATTCTGGACAAAAATTTTTAATTACCTCTCAGACAGTCTTGGACTCACAATCCCTCCTAACCCATTAACAGCTGTGTTTGGGGTTCTTCCAGAGGGTCTTAAAGTGGAGAAAGACAAACAAATTGTGATTGCATTCACTACACTGTTGGCACGCAGACTTATTCTGATAAACTGGAAGAACCCAAACTCTCCTCTTTTAAGTCAGTGGGAAACTGATGTGTTATATTATTTAAAATTGGAAAAAATCAAATACTCAGTTAGAGGATCTGTGCAGACTTTTTTCAAAACATGGCAGGATCTAATCAGTAATATTTTGAAATGATTTTATAAAGCACAGAGAATTTGTTGATTTAGGTATTTTTACAAGCCTTAAATTTTACACCGTTTGGCTTGCTCTCTCTCTCAAGGGTGGGGATCGATCTGTTCTTAGCATAATTCTTTTTTTTTGTAAAACTTGATTGCTATGTATTGATTGTAATAAAATTAATAAAAAAAAAAAAAAAAAAAAATACAATAATAACAAATCCTCCAATCTCCCAGACGCTTATCCACCCTGCCTCCCAACTCAGGTCGTCTGTCTGGGATCTCCCAGAGTCCTTTATACTCCTTGACCTTCAAGTGTTTGTCCCTCAGTCCATGTGACTTTCTATCACTTCCGGGTCAGGTAAAAACTTCTCTTTTCTTCATCCCGAAGCACGTCATTTCTTCTGTCCATGTGAGTGGGACGTACTTCCGGAGTGTAGGGAAAATAGTCCCTGGGCCTCCCTGCAGCGACTTCTGGCGGCCACCATGGTATCCAGCAGGGCTGTGCATTTAAAGACCACTATCCTTAATTCCCTGCTGGCATTTGGGGCACCTCTACGCTGCAAGGAGGGCTCCATCTGGTGGCCTGGAGGTATTGGCCAGGGTACATGGCCGGCCATATCTTACAACAGTAATTTGATCCATGCTCAAATGTTCGGGCCAAACCCAAACTTCTCCAATGTAGTAAAGAGGTATTTCCATTCAATCATGTCAAATGTTTTTTCTGCATCCAATGATAATAATATTTCTGGGGTGTTTGATTTAGTTGGTAAGTATATTACATTAAACAGGCGTCGAAGATTTAAAGATAAGTGTCGGCCCTTGATAAATCCAGCTTGATCTTGTGATATTACCGAGGTGAGCACTTTCTCCATCCTTCTAGCTATGATTTTAGAGAGTATTTTAACGTCATTATGCAGAAGTGAAATTGGTCTGTATGATGCACATTGTAATAGGTCCTTATTTTGTTTTGGAAAAATGGTAATTAGTGCTTGGTGAAAAGTTTGAGGAAGAGTTTGGTTGTCTCTGGCTTCTGTAAATGTTGCTAATAGGAGGGGAGCTAGCTGAGCGGAGAATTTCTTGTAAAATTCTGCAGGGTAGCCATCAGGGCCTGCTGCTTTCCCGCCTTGGAGTGACTTTATAGCATCTAGTAATTCTGATAACGCTAGAGGTTTATCAAGTTCCTCCGCACTAAAATTGTCTATTTGTGGTATCTGTAATGTATCCAGAAATGCATTAGATTGTGTAATGTCTTCTTTAAACTCAGTAGTATATAGGGATTTATAGTTGTCTCTGAAAGTGGGCATTATATTTTTGTGGTCGATGATTTTATCTCCGTTCATGTTGGTGATTACTGAGATTGCATTGCGCACTTCTTGCTTGTGAATTTGTTGAGCTAAAAGCTTATTAGCTTTCTCTCCATGTTCATAGTAATGATGTCTGGATTTAGAAATTAGTTGTTCAGTTTCTTTAGTTGTCAAGAGGTTTAATTCTGAATGTAGAGCCTGCCTTCTCGTATGTAGAGTCTTGCTTGTTAGTCTGGCATGTTCTTCATCTATTCTAGTAATTTTGCTTTTCATCTCTGCTACTTTCTTGGTTTCTAATTTATTTCTGTCGGAAAGATATGAGATAATCTGTCCTCTTAAGAAGACCCTAAGAGTTTCCCAGAGTATTCCTGCAGAAATCTCTGAGGATGTATTTGTCTCTAGGAAGGAATTGATTTGTTTGGATATAAATTCTGTACAATTCTCGTCTGCTAATAGAAGCGGGTTGAGACGCCATCTGCAAGGTGAGTGTATGGGGCTTAGTAATTTTAGCTCCAAGATCATAGGTGCATGGTCAGAAATAACAATAGCATCATATTTGCAAGATTTAATCATAAGCAAGAAGTTATTATCTATAAAGAAATAATCAATCCTTGAGTAGCAGTGATGTACTGTTGAGTAGAAAGAATATGTTCTAGAGTTTGGGTTTAAAAACCTCCAGGGGTCTGATAAGTTGTGATCAGTTATAAACTTTGTAATTATCTTTGCGGTGTTAGATGCCGTTCCCCCTGTGGAAGAAGCCCTATCTAAGAGTGGATTTAAAACACAATTAAAGTCCCCAGCCATTATAATTTTATGAGTGTTCAGATTGGGAATGGATGCAAATAAATTTTGTATAAATTCCTTATCATCAACATTAGGTGTATAAGCATTTATCAAAATCATTTTACAGTTAGATAAGTCTCCCATGACCATCACATATCTCCCTTCAGGATCCAATACTACATCTGATGCTACAAATGGTACTGTTCTATGTATGAGAATTCCCACACCTCTAGTTTTCTTTGTAAAACTAGAATGGAACATTTGGCCAGTCCAGTCTTTTTGCAGTCGGAACTGATCCTTGCTTAGTAAACAGGTCTCCTGTAAAAATACTATTTTAGCGTTCAGACCTGTTAGGTGAGAGAGTACTTTCTTTCTCTTTAATTCGTGATTCAGGCCTTTAACATTCCAGCTCACGCAGTTAACTGTCCCCTCATGGAGACATTGATTCTGAGTTTTTGATGTCATTTTATAGTCTTAACTGGAAATGAGACAGCTTCGGCCTTAATTTCCTATTTCCCCAAGAGTTATTGCCATGCAGCCTATTATTACATTGGTAGTTATAATTATAAAGATTAAAAAGATAGATTAGGTATAGATTAAGCCTGCTCTCTTTCTCCCCCCCCAAAAAAAAAACCCTCCACCCTCCCTTTTTGCCTCCCCACGTGAGGCTAGAACCCACTTGACACAGTCCCAGTCCTCTGACATACCCAGAGACAGAGCACGTCCAAAGCAAAACAAGCCCCAATTCAGCGGCGTCTTAGGGTTAGAAAATAGAGATATCTATGACCAATAGAAAAAAAATTGTGCACTTAAAATATATATAATCTTCAGCAATCTTAGTGTATTAAGATAATACACCCGGATAATAAACCCGGGAAATGGTGTTAGAAAGTGGTCCAGAATAAGCATAATAAGTCTTAATGCAATAATAGCAATAACAATAAACCAAGGGTATGATGTTGAAAAGTCTTGTTTAGGGTAGAGAGAAAATAATTAGATAAAAAAAAAAAAAAGAAAAAGTAATTAAGCACAATAAAACATAAACAGATAGCGCCTGAGTGATAATGAGAATATATAATGATAAAAATCCGTATTTTAAACAAATAGATCAGACAGTAGATTATTAATCCTTGCCTTCTTAATCATTAACGGCCATGACTCACTATTATGTATCAGAATAGTCCCGGGATCAGCTTTCTTAAATCCATTTCCGCTTCTTCCGTGCTAGCGAAGATATACAATTGACCCTGCAATTCCACTTTCAGTTTGACAGGATACAATAGGCTGTATTTGATGTTGGCTTGCCATAACCGCTGTTTAATGTTGTAGAAGGCTGCGCGTTTAGTAGATAGATAGATAGATTCTTTAGTAGCTGTTGCTGGAGAGAAATCAGGGAAGATACGAATGTGGTTATTTTCATATATAATCTCTTGCTTGTGTCTGAGGAGTGCCATCACCTCTAGCTTAAATGATAATCTTTCAAAGCGAATAATAAAAGATCTAGGTCTAACAGTATTTCATCCGCGTATGGATAAGCCGCTGCTATCTCAGAATCTGCTTTAAAGTCCTCCCCAATTATTTTAGAAAAAAGCTGCGAATTTCACAGGGTTTGGACTTTCTCAATTCTCAGGCAGACCTTCAATTCCTGACATTATTCCTTCTGCTTCCATCTTCCAAAGCAGCCAGAGTTTTTTCGAGTTTTTTGCAATTGGAGCTCACAGATTCTGTTTTTCCTTCAGCACTGGCAGCTAAATTTTCTGCTGTTTCAGTCCGAGTCTTGAATGTCTCCTTGACATCCTCCAGTTGATCAGCAAGCGTGCTCAGTTTAACCGAGTTTTCCTGAATGTGCTCTTCAATTTTAACCAGCATATCTTTAAAGACTTTATTAACCTGCTGCCACATCTGTTGCAGCTCCTGTTGTAGCTTCTATCGCAGCTTTTCATTTGCCTGTTGCAGCTCCTATCGCAGTTTCTCATTTGCCTTTACCCTTGCCTTCTCATTTGCCTTCTCTCTTTTCTTTATCTCTTGCATGAGCTCAGCGAACATCACCTTCAGTTCAGACAGTTCAATTCTGCTTTTTTGCACCGTAGGTGAAGCGGCAGGCTCTATTGTAGCCGGTGTCCCCGCTGTTCCCGGCTCGTGTGGAGTAATTGAAACCGCGGACTGCAAGGCCTGTTCCTGTTTCATGTGATCTTCTCCAATCAGCAAGCTATCGAGACCTGCTTCACTCACGCTTGTACAATCGCTCCTCATTTCGCTCTCAGCCGGTGACGATATAGCGGACCGTGGTACCGAGGAGTCTGTACTTTCGCCCATCTGATCCAGGTCAGTCTCTGAAAGGCCTTATCTTGAACAAGGGCTTGCTGATCTTAACTTGGGTGCAGCTTTAGTTTTCGGTTCTTTCGGACCCCCTTTCTTGTTGGCCATGTTTATATATGCTTACATATACTGTAGCAGTGCCCCTCAAGTTGGATAAATTCAGGATATCTCAGGATAATAAGCAGATAATATGAAAAATAACACTGCTGCTAACGGAGCTGCACTTCAGACGTCCATCTCTCGCAATCGATGAGACCAAAGTGAGGCTTCTTTTTGCACAGAGCTGTGATCGGAGTTTATTTTCACATAATGTAAATTCGGCACACTGACACTTCTATTTCCAGAACCATGAGAAGGATGGTGTATTCCTGAGCAAATGCTGCCAGTGGTCTTTTCATTTGCAGCCCGGTGGTGGCGGCGACCTGACCCACGATGTACATATTTCAGGTGCTGCAAAATCCCGGCATCTTTTAGAATGTTCCTTTCAGACCATTTGCTCTGGACAAACTGTTTAATAAGAAGGAGTTTGTCATGAGAGTATTTTAGCATGACAATGAGTAATACTTATCTGATAGCAGTGGAGAAGCAGCACAGCACAGCACAGTAAAGCCGGTAGGACAGGAGGGTGTGGTAACGTAGATAAGCGTTGATAGCAAAGCAGCAGAAAGCATAGCAGGAGGAGGTAGGAGGATTTGGAAGTTCCAGCATACAGCCATAAACAGTAACGCTGGGTATTACAGGTGTGATCACCCTGGATCCACCAGCCAAATGGGTATGAACATCAGATCAGTTCTTAGCCGAACAGTACTGTAAATGAATCGGGAGAAGACCAGAATATATATATAATAACAAACAAACAAATAACAAATAACAAATTATCCCTTGCTCCTAGATCGCAAGGTACAAAGAAATGTTCGTAGGTCTTGTCCCGTGATCCATAGGTTAATTTGTTCCCAGTCAAAGTAGAGTCCATAAAATCTGTAAATATTAACCAAATCCATACAATTCGAGTCAGCTGCATCCACAAGCTATATGTACAATAAAGGAAATAAAACAAGTGTAAGAAAGTGTAGAATTAAAGCGAGTTTTGTGAAAGTGTTGTTAGCAGGGAGGAGCAGCAACAGCATGTGTGGAAGACTAGATATTACTATATTGATGATAATTTGTATTTACTTGGACACATACCATGGCATATAAAGAAGTATAGCAGGAATTTATTTGCATTGCAGATTAGCTGGTGAAAATTCATCAATTTTTATCAATTTCCATGCCTTTATAAGTTGTATATTTGCTGACCTGTAATAAAGCTGAAGGTTATCTAGTACCATGCCACTTTCTACTTTGTGTCTTTGTATAGTCCAGTGGTTCTAAACCTGTGGGGGCGCGAAGTAACAAAAAGGGGGGTGCGAAGATGTGAAAAAAGAAAACAAGAATCCAAAATATGAAAAATACATCTATTGAAACCAAAACAAATTAACTTAAACTACATTCTGATACTAGAAAAATAAATATAGAGTTAGATAAATGTTGATAAAAGCTGAATTTCTATTACATCAAAGAACTCCTCAGATTGTCTTTTGTCTTCTTTAAACAGAGTAGAATATAAAGACTTATAATACTTGCTAAATGTGTAAGTTATTTTTTATGCTTCATTACTTTATCTCCATTTACACTAGTAATTTGTATTATTGCATTTCAAACTTCCTGCCTGTGGATTGTTGAGTTACAATCTTATTAACAGTTTGTCCATGTTCACAGTAATGATGTCATTTAAAGATGAGTTGTTTAGGTTCTTTTGTTATCAAGAGGTTACATTCTGATTGGAGAGTCTGTTCTTTCTTGTACAAAGCCTCATTTGGACAGCTGACATATTCTTGATTTATTCTGGAGGTCACAATTGTCTTCTCTTGTTCATTCTGGTATTTCTCAGTTTTATTAGACTCCACAGCTTAAGGATCTCCACTGTTTGACTGAGTGCAGACTTTACATAATGTACACCTCCAAATGTTTTAGTTAAAATTTAATATTTTATGATAAAGGACAGTAAGGTCTGCAGTGGGCTAGTGCCCTGCCCGGGATTTGTTCCTGCCTTGCACCCTGTGTTGGCTGGGATTGGCTCCAGCAGACCCCCATAACCCTATGTTAGAATATAGCGGGTTGGACAATGACTGACTGACTGACTGACAGTAAGGTTGTCCAGTGGTGGCCTTTGCTGAATCTCAGATCCACTGTCCTCCACTCACTTTTCATGTGGAGTTTATCCCTCTTCCAGTATTTCAGTAAGTTTCCTCCAGTTATTCCAGATCTTCCCCACATCCTCACATTTCAGTTTGGTTAATTGGCAGAAATCTAAAAATTGCCTCATTGCGATCACTGGTGTGGGTGTGACCCTGTAATGAGCTGGCAGACTGTCCAAGGTAGCACACTCTCTGATGCCCAGTTCTGCCAGGATTCATTTATGAGAAATTTCTCATCCAACAGAGTCCGAACTCTTCACACACATTTCTGTGCCCAGAGAGACAAAACTTATCCAACCTAATTAATTTAGCACATACTCACATTAAACAGACCAACACAATCTAGTGTACTAAAGTACTAAACGCAGCCAGTCCAGACCAGTGGGTGTGTCTTTAGTTCAAAGAAAGTAGACGGATACAATGTGTCACTCATTACTGTGTAGTCCAATCCAGATACAGAGGTGACAGTTGAAGTAGAAGTGAAGGAGAGACATCTTCACAGACTGACTTTCACTTCAGTTTATGGTTCTGTGCTCATCTGCTTTTGTTTCTTCCTCCTAGATTTCCTGCTTATTAGTGATGCATGAAATCCCCTCTCTACACCCATGCTGACCGTGACATTTTTCAGCCAGACGTCCTTCTCCTAGATGGTGTTCAAAGTCTTATTTCATGTCTTTTTTGTTTATTAATTGATGTTAATGTTGATTTTGTTAAGCATTTGTATTATTATTTGTATTTGATTTTGTCTATAGGCTGCCTTTGTTAGGTTTCATGTGGTTTATGTGTGGCTCACCAAGAGGTGGACCATCTGCCATTCACTGCCAGGAGCTTCCCTTCCACCAGATAAATCCTGAAGGACTCCAACAGTTTCATTGTGAATGTGCTCTGCAAGTTTGTCGAGTTCTTGTGTTCTTTATGTTTTAGTGATTTTTCTGGATTTCTTAACCTGTGATTTTTTTTAAAATAAACTGCTCTCTTTAGATTCTTTTTTGAAATTTTGTTTGCTTTGGAGTGTCTGTGTGTTTGGAATACTACTTTGTGAAGAATAAATCTTTTATTCTGTAAAGGTTCTATCTATCTATCTATCTATCTATCTATCTATCTATCTATCTATCTATCTATCTATCTATCTATCTATCTATCTATCTATCTATCTGTCTGTCTGTCTGTCTATCTATCTATCTATCTATCTATCTATCTATCTATCTATCTATCTATCTATCTATCTATCTATCTATCTATCTATCTATCTCTTCGTTCCTCAGTCTTATGTAGACTAGTTTGTGGCACAGGCAGAACTTCTGATCACAATATCACTACTGCTCCTCAGCTTTGTATCTAACTCTTTAAATTGTCCTGCAGAATTGGTGGTCTGATCCAACCTCTTATAATTGTTCACTTAGAACTGGACACATTTGACAATGACAACTGTATCCGTCCTTCCCTGCCCTGTTCAGGAGCCTATCCATCCAACATGGGAGATTCTCCACATTGCATTGCATACAACAGAACTTCATTGCATTTCCCAAACTGCAAAACACCATATGAGACTCTCTGTATTTGAACTAAAGTTTCATCTAAATTCCCTAATACAGCAGTTCTCTATCTGTGGGGTGCGAATGTTGCCATATGTGGCGTAATTTCGCTATTCGTAGGGAAATTTTTTAACTTGTAGCGGTGTATCAGCAGCAAAAAATATAGGAATACATTTTATTAGGGTTTCAAAAAAACGTTAGGAGGGCGTTACAGTTAAAACTGTTATGAAAACTCGGGTCGCAAATACTTAGCGTTGAGAAACACTGCCCTAATACATAAATCTCATATTATCATTTCTGCCTCATTCTAGTGGTTGGTTAGGATGTAACCTTTTAGGGCTTCTCATCCCTGCCTTTTGTCACAGAGCTATCTGAGTCACTGTCCAGCTGTGCAAAGTTCTAAAAACAGCAGAACACCTCCAGCTTTGGGGTTGATGATCCTGGACAGCAAGCACCTTTTACCTCACATTTACTTCCCACATAGTAACATACAGCCAGGTGTCATCATACAAGTATGAGTCATAATTACATTTCCAAATTCATTAGTAATAATGCAAAGTTCATAAATGAAGCAGAAATACATCAGACATGGAAATAAAACCTCACAACTCTGAGCTTTACAATGAAAAGGAGATGGTGGAGGGTAAATAAGACAATAGTTCATCAAATGAAATACAATCTGAATCTCTTTGACCAATACCTAGATCCTCTTGTTTAATATCTCCTTCTCACAGGTCTGATATGGTGACATCTGAAACCCCAAATTAGAACACAACTATTACACACAAGTCTCCAGTCCAGAAATACTTTTATTTTCACACAATTACCTTCCAACACACAAGTTTACACCTCTATACAAATACATCATCTTCTTCCTCTTCCTCATTCCCAGTGTGTGTTGTACTACTCCACTCAACCCCAGGCGAAGCAGGATATGCCCTTTATAAAGGCAGACCTTTGTAAAACTGCCAGGTCAAATGGAGTCCTCACAAGACAGTAGAGCTGAGCCCCAGCAGCTCCGGCCATTGGCTCCCAAGATCCTTCACAAGGATGGCTTTTATGACTGCATATCCCATAAAGTCCTGCAGTTTCCTTAATAGGAGCATCAGCATAGTTATGAAGTTATCCGGCATAGTGGTAGGCGGTGGGGATATTGTCTGGGTGGCGGTCTCTAAATGATCTTCGTTTTGCAAATAAAGTACCACCAGTCACTTTAGCAGATTCAAACTGTCCTTCACAGCATCAAAATATCAACAAATGTGTCTTGTGATTAGTTATTTTCATTAGGTGAGTCAGTTCTAAATATTTATCCTATTTATTCAGATGTCTGTGAAAAGAGATGTGGAAGAAAATGAGAAGAGGTTCACTGCTTTGATACGGTGCATTGAGAAAGCCCAAAGGAAACTGACTGAGAGGATCAAAGAACAAGAAAAGAGAGAAGTGGAGAAGGCTGAAGGAGTCATGGAGCAACTTGAGAAAGAGATTGAGGAGCTGAAGAGGAGAGAAGCTGAGCTGAAGGAGCTTTCAGAGACCAAGGACCATCTCCAATTCCTACAGGTGAGAATGACACTTCACAAGCAGCCTGGTCAGACTAGGGTGTGTGGGACCGGAGATCATTTAGAGGGAAATTTAAAATATTTGAGGAGTTTGTACAACATGACAAGAACAGGCCATTCAGCTCAGCACAGAATGTATTTTCATATTTCCTTAACATTTCAAAGATTCTGTTTACAAATATCTCAAAGTTGTTTACTTCATGTAGATGACAGACAGATGAATCTACAGCTGTCTGTGTGAAAAAGTGATTTTTTATGAAACATAAAAGATGATATCTAATAAAGGATGATGCCAACTCTTTTCCAAGGCCACCTTCTTATGTCTTCATCCTTAAACTGATGAAATTCAAATCCTTCAGCATTTCCTCACAGCTCAGGCCCCACAGTCCAGTCTCGTTTCTCGTTCTTCTCATGTCCTTTTCTCTCACACACAATAGTCCTGATGTCAACTTTGTTTTGCAGACGTTAGGGAGATTCTCTTCATGATTTATGATCCACACATTGCAGGCACTATATAACCCAGCTTGCCCTAGCTTTCTCTACTTTGTGTGGCTGATGATGGTGATGAAGACACAAAGACTCCCAGGGTTTACTCATAAGTCACACTTCTGAGCTGCAGATCTTCAATTGTATAATCATACTGAAAAGCTATATGCATACATGTGTTAGTCTTTACATTCCATTTAACTAAGTTTGACTCAGAGCCATAATAAGCCCAAGGCCTTGTTTTATGTGCCAAGTTAGTTCTGGGCCCACCTGACCCTCAACCTCCTTATCTTGACTCACTTCTCATGGAGTCCTGTGTAAAAAGCTCATTAATAGTTAAGGTCGATAATCTCTGATGCTCCACTACACTCCACCAAATATTCTCTCATAAATAGCCAACAAGTCAATGACAGGCGTTCTCACCATCTAAACCCATGTTGACTGCCCACCACACTGATCCTTAATTCAGATGAGCCCCCTCTTATCAGCATTACTTACTTTTTAATGTCTCCTTTCTGAAATCTTGTCCCCTCTTCTCTCCTGATGCAGACTTTCTCATCTCACTGTGGCCTTCCTGCTGATGGAGACTTGCTGAGCTTCACTGTCACCACTGATTTCTCTTCTGAGAACTTGAGAAATGAGCTGTCAGGTCTGAAAAAGAGTCTGGAGAAGATCAGCCAGTGGGTCATCATGACAAGGACTCCATCAGGTACAGTGTCTGGTGACATTGTGTTTGGTATTGAAGGCCATTAGAAGGACCAGAGTGACAATAAGAGGACACTGAAGAATGCCTGCTGTTTAACATTGATCTCTCATCCTTTGCTATTAAGTATTTTTTATTATATAGTGCCTTTCACCCTGACTAGCTGAGTGATAACAAACTCTCTACATAATCAGCTGTGTTTAACACAAGAATTACCAAAGCCTACAAAAAAACTCATAGATCCGTTCCACCTTAAATCCCTTCACACCTCTCTGCCAGCATCTTTTGTCCTGTAAAAGTGTCGATAAGCAGCAAGCAGCTTACTATTATATCCCCCCACCACCGCACAGTTTTCTCAGCTCAAGTCTGTTTACCTGGGTGTCATTTGCTTATAGTTGTATAGAGTGAGATGTCACGCAAAATGACACCTTTTATAAATACTATATTGTTATTTGGAACACATGCATTTCATGTGTGTTCTGTGTCTAAAACAATCCATGTAAACACATTGTTAAAACAGAAACGTTTTTCATGTTTTAGTAATAATTGACAGAATGTAGACATTATACACTTTATGTCTACATTCTGTCAATTGTTACTAAAACACGAAAAATGTTTCAGTTTTAACGATGTGTTTGCATAGATTGTTGTACGTACTTCATATTTGTTCTATTTTAACTGTAGGTAAAATATAAAATGTGTTTAAGAATTTAACTAATATTACACACTGCGACCCTTCAGAGTTTCCATTCTTCTTCTCTTTTCTTTTTATTTTCAGCTCATGAAGCTCCAGTTTTTGCCCTCCAGCCTCCTGAACCTCAGAGCAGAGACGACTTTTTAAAATGTGAGTTTGTGCTTTGACTGAATGGATCATCGCAATAAAAATTATTTCAGTTTTAATAGTGTTGTGTGACTGAAGGGCTGAGAGTGATGGGGGTCCTGTGACTGGTGCATTATGGGATAGAGAGACTCAGGCAGTGAATCACCAAAGCCGTCTGTTGAACCCGAGTCTTGATGTGTCCAAAAATAGTAAAAAGGAAAAGAAAATATAATACACCTCATGGGGTGAACTTACTTATTCACACAGCTGTATATACAGACACAGTATTAGTTTAAAAATGAAGCACAATTGTATGTGAAATAAGTTAAAGCTGACAAAAGTCCTCGTCATCCTCCATTCTTTACTCCACAGAGCAGACACTTTGCTTTGAGTTCTCGACTTCACAAATTTTAAACATTAAAAGAAATCGAAATGGCAGAGAAAATTATTGGGGGTCCTTAGAAGTTCAAAGACCTCACTGGACTGTTATGACCAGGGGTGGGCAAACTAGGACCTGTGGGCCACATCCAGCCCGTTGGTCTTTTTAATCCGGCCCGCCGAAGATTGGTACATAATTGCTCAAATCAAAGCATATCATAATTATGACTGCATTCATTTGACCTTGTCCTGTAATGCATGGCGTTCCACCAGGTGGCGCATTAGGCGAAGTAATACATTGACTTGATTTTGCGGAGCCCGGGTTACTCTCTATTATTACTCTGCTACAGCTCTGAACCCATCTGCAACAATGAGTGGGCCAAAGAAAAGAAAAGTCGACAACGAGTGCCGAGTGTTTAATAAGGAATGGACAACTAAATACTTTTTCGCTGAAGTCCGGTGAAAGGCTGCATGTCTTATTTGCCAAGAAACCGTTGTGGTTTTAAAGGAATACAACATCAGCCGTCACTTTTCCACCAAGCATGCTAATTACGCTAACAACCAGTCAACGCAAGAACGGACGGCTACCGCTCAGAGGTTGGCAGCTCGTTTGCAGGCTCAGCAAAACGCCTTTATCCGACAAACTACCATCCTAGAATCAAGCACAAAGGCAAGTTATGTGCTGGCATTCAAATTAGCAAAGACCAGCAAGCATTTCTCCGAAGGGGAGTTTCTCAAAGAGTGCATGGTAGACACAGCAGGTATCTTGTGTCCTGAGAGCAAAAACAAATTTGAAAGAATGAGCTTATCATGCAGGACAGTGACTTGCTGTGTTGAGCTAATAGACGGACGAAGACTTAGCTAGCAAGTTAAACAAAAAAGCGGAGTCATTGACATTATATTCCTTGGCACTGGACGAAAGTAATGACATAAAGGACACCGCTCAGCTTTTAATTTTTATCAGAGGGATTAATGACAATTTTGAGATAACGGAGGAGTTTTTGGCCATGGAATCCCTAAAGGGGAAAACGCGGGGAGTGGACTTGTATGACAGCGTGTCGGGGGTCATCAATAGGCACAAGCTACCTTGGAGTACGCTCGCCAACGTTAACAAAGATGGGTCGCCAAATCTGACTGGAAAAAACATTGGGTTGCTCAAAAGAATCCAGGAAAGGGTGAAGGAGGACAACCCTGAGCAGGAGGTCATTTTCTTACACTGCCTAATCCACCAGGAAGCACTTTGTAAATCCGTATTGCAGCTTGACTACGTAGTGAAGCCAGTTGTAAAACTCGTTAACTTTATTAGGGGACTTCAGCATCGTCAGTTTAAGTTTATTGAAGAAATTGATGCTGATCACCAGGACTTGCTTTACCACTCCAATGTCCGCTGGTTATGTTTGGGGAAAGTGAAATCCCACACTCGTCGACATAAACAGGAGATTATCTTATTTTTGGAGCGACTTGAGAAAGCTGACGATTTTCCTGAACTGAGTGACGCAGATTGGCTTTGTGATTTAGCTTTTGCTGTGGACATACTGACACACATGAATGAGCTGAACGTGAAGCTACAAGGGAAAGACCAGTTTGTGCATAAAATGTACACAAACGTCAGAGCCTTCAAAACCAAGCTAGCTTTATTCTCTAAGCAAATGTCAAACAACTCATTCACTCATTTACTCACACTGGCTACGCTGAAAGAGGCCCCTCAACTTGTGAAAAAAGACAGGAAATCACTGGACAACCTGCATGGAGAATTCTGCCGTCGGTTCTCTGATTTTGGAAAAATTTACAAGTCACTTCAGCTGGTGTCTTGTCCCTTCACACAGGACCCTGAAACGACACCACAGAAGTTGCAGTTTGAACTGATTGATCTCCAATGTGACACCGTCTTAAAGGAGAAGTTCAACTCTCTTAAACTGGATGAATTTTATGCTTCATTAAGCGCAGCCACATTTCCAAACATCCAGAAGATCGCACAGAGGATGATGGTGTTGTTTGACTCTACGTAAGTGTGTGAACAGACTTTTAGTGTGATGAACACCAACACAGCACCCCACAGATTCCAGTTGAGCGATGAGCACCTCAGATCTGTTCTGAGAATCGCCACAACAAAACTTACACCAGACTTCGATGCCATGGCAAATAAGGGTGATCAACAACACAGTTCCCACTAAAAGTGAATATTAACACTGTAATGCCTTTTTTATGTTTATGTTTGACATGTATGCATCTAGTGCTGGCCCGGCCCGTCTGTCAAATTTTAAAAGTCATTGTGGCTGCTGAGCCAAAAGGTTTTCCCACCCCTGGTCATGACATTTCAAGATGACTGATTCCTCTGATGAGTGTCACCGGGGTCTTCAGTCAAGTCCTCACTTTGCTGTGTTGTGTCATTGTGTGCCTCACACTGAATGAGGACAAGAGAAGAGGAGGAGATGAAGAAGGTTGCAACCAAGGGTGGTCAAGGTGAAGATTAAAAGACCACCTCAAAGAGCTTCATGTTCCAGTGAGCACAGCTGCTAATATTCTGAAGATATTTGAAGGTCCGCAGGACTGTAGCCCACCTCCCTGATGAGACCACAAGAGCAAAGCTGACCTTAAATTGAATAGGAAGAGAGTTTAAATGGAGGAGAAAAAACAAGAAAACATCAAGAGAGACTCGGGTGGACCTCCAAGATCAAAGGACAACAAAGCAAAAAGCACCATGAATGGCGGTAAAGAAGACATTGGAATGTTGTGATGTGTCTGCTATGAGCCCTGAACTGAATCCAAGTCAACATCCATGGAAAGAGCTGAACATCACAGCTGGGAGAAAAAGGCCATCAGAAGTCAAAAAGAGTGGGCCGGGTGGGCAGCAACCAAACATGAGGTGAGGGTCTGAATCACTTTGTGTGAGCCATAGGAATTTGATTTATTGTTTCAAATTATCTGTGAAGTCGAAAATACAAAGAAAGAGTCTGCTGTGTCGAATAAGAATGGCGGGTGACAGTCACTGGGGTCAGTTTACACTTATTTGACTGAAAAGTGGGATTTGCGTTTAAAAAGTGAAAGGGGACAAAAACTACGGGGGCAGGTCAGTGATAGAAACAGTAGAGAGACAGACGTGAAAGGCACTATATAATATAGAGATATTAAAGTCACTATATACTGTAAGAAATGAGAAAGAAATGATGTGATAGATGGAGAGAGCAAAGAGAAAGACAGAATATGACACAAAAATATGAAAGGCACTATACTGTATAAGAGAAAGATGAGAAGTGCAATAAAATAAAAAATTGGAAGACATAACATTGAGATAGAAAATACTAAATAGGAAAAGGAGTTAAAGACAAATATAGTAGACAGACGTGAAAGACACTATAATAGACAGATATACATGAAAGGCGCTATATAATAGATAAAGGAGGAATGCAATGTGGTGTGGTGGTGAAGACTTTGGACTTCAAACCCAGAGGTTGTGGGTTCAAATCCCACTACTGACACCATTGTGTGACCTGAGCAAGTCACTTAACCTGCCTGGGCTACAATTGGACAAAGGAAACAATGGCATATTGGTATAAAGATAATAATAAATGATAGGAAAAACAATAGACACAGAAAGATAGAGAAAATTACAAAGATGTGAAAGGCACTGCAACATATCTAGATAGATAGATATATTTCTAAAAAAAATAGGAAATGCTGATTTGCAGCTTTTATTGAAAAAATGTGTGTGGTTGTGAATTGATTTTAAATAAAACAGTTGGACTCTGACAATAAAAATTGTCATTTTAAAAAAGCCAGCAGAGACAGTCTGATGTTGACTGTGATCTTATGGCGTTTATCAAAATTTCCGATGATTCAGATGATTTACAAATATCTGACCTTCCTGTGTTTCACTTTGTTGTCTGTTGTCATCATTTTCTAATTTTATTTTTAATTCCCACAGATTCTGTCCAATCAGATGAGCTCTTTACTATTAGTGTCTGGTCAGCGCAGCTCCTGATTGGTTCTTGTTAATTGTCTGTGTTGTGCTCCGCCCCCAGTCCCGTTACACACTCCCAGATTTCTTCACTCATTTTCTTTTCTCTCCTTTCAGACTTCTGTCCCCTCACACTGGACATCAACACGGCACACAGAGTCCTCCTTCTGTCTGAAGGGAACAAGAAGGTGACAGGTGAGGAGAAGGTGGCTACATATCCTGATCATCCTGACAGATTTGACTTCTGGCCTCAAGTTCTGTGCACAGAGGCTCTGACTGGGACTCGCTGTTACTGGGAGGTGGAGTGCAGTGGACACTGTGTGATGATTGGAGTTGCATATAAAGGAGTGAACAGGAAAGGAAAGGGCAGGGAGTGCCTCCTTGGAAACAACAAGAAGTCCTGGAGTTTGCAGTGGTCTCATTCCCAGTGCTTTGTGTGTCACAATATCAAAGAGACTGTAATCAGTGGCCCCTACAGTCCCAGAATAGGTGTGTATCTGGACTGGTCTGCTGGCTCTCTGTCATTTTATAGCATCTCACACACAATGACCCTCCTGCACAGGTTCAACACCTCCTTCACTGAGCCCCTCTATCCAGGGTTTTGTCTTGGTCTTCACTGCAGTGTAACAATCAGCCGTCTGACACCATGTGACCACTGACCAGTACCCTCCACTGGTCACCTGATGTCCCCAGTAGCTCAGGTCCTCTAAGTATTTGTAGTTTTGCTTTCAGGTGGAGTGGTGGCTCTGCACTGGTATCCCGAAGGTTGCCGGTTCGAATCCCCGTTACTGCCAAAAGAGATGCTACTCTGCTGGGCCCTTGAGCAACCTTCAATTGCTCCAGGGGATGACCCTGTGCTCTGACCCCAAGGGGTATGTGAAAACCACTAAAGTATAATAATAATAAAAAAAAAAAAAGAATTTCACTGATATATGCACCTCTGTAACTGAATTTGTGGATGAGAATGTGGGGCGAGTGTTGCTGTCAGGGTCTCCATTATTATTGGGTTTAAGTATTCAATCAGGTGTGTGTGTTATAATGAGGGGCGGTGACACCTCAGACTTACAAATACCAATCTGACCAGCAGGGGTCACTGTTGATTCACAGCCCAACAATTGAAGTGACTCCTGTGACTCATTGAATGTCACCTGTTAAGTAGGACAGGCATTTGGTCCTCCTGGATTAGCACTACTGAAAGGCACTATATGGACTACATATTAAGAAGTCTTGTATAGTGACTATATGTAGGAAAACAGACTGACAGCTCTAACTAAATTGTTGTCCTCTCATCAGACATTTTATGCCCTCCATTGGTCACTGAAGGGGTTCACCACTTCAGAATGAATTCACTGTGAATGTCTGAAGATGTGTACTCACAGGTCAGTCACTTGTTGGCCATACTGACAAAGTTTGGTGTTTACTTGAGGCAGTTGTTGTTACATTGGACATTAAACTGCACCTGTTGCTTCCTGCTCTCAGATTTGTCACTGTTACCCAACCTCAAGGAGATGAGTCAGCTGACTGATTTATCATTCAATGTCGGTGTTCAAAGTGACAATCAGATGTGACACTTGGGGACACTTTTATTTTTCCACTGACACACACACAATCCCAGGATTAATTTACAATTCACTCAGGACCCCTTAAGGAGTGGCGTGTCACCTGACATCAGTGTGTGTGAAGAAGCCAATGAAGGCTCAGGCTGACTACCCCCACCCCCTACTGTGTATTACAGGCCTCACCAGCAGATGGCGACTATGACTTTTAAATCTGTCATCTTCATGGGGCCTGAGGGGTTAAAAGGAAGAGGAGAAGGTGAGAAAAGAGTGAGGGGTGAGGATGATAGCGAAGAGTGTCAGGGTGATAAAGGGTGACATGAGTGACCTGAGACAGAGTGAGTCAGATGACTGTGTCACTTGTGTGTTTGTGAGTTTTGTTCCTCCCTCTGATTTTCTCCTCTTTGACTCGTCACACGCTGATGGCCGTCCTGTGATCACAGATTGTATTCCTCGTTGATCAAATCCGTATCTCGATGTGTGACTGACATCTGATTCTTTAAGCACTCGCTCATCAGACAGGTTGTCACCCGATGAGCTCTTCACTGCTCACCTAAGCCCTGCTGCCCTCTTCTCTCTCCTGTCACCACGGCCATTGCTGGCCCCACTGTGTGACCTCATAAAGCCACTGGTCTGTCTGGTCACTCAGGTCCTCGTCACAGCTGCACACTGGCAGTCGTTCAAACTCTACAGGCTGACAGCCATGTTGTCCTGTCGTCTGATGTTTGTGTTGGTTGAGGTCGTCTCCTGCTGACCTCGGGGGCTTTTAGAGCTCAGGATTAATGAAATGGAAATGTCAGTCAGCAGGGTGGGCAGGTTGGCACATTCAGGGCAAAATGTAATTTAAAAGTCGAAGAGCACACTGGACACATCGCCAGTCACTGATAATCGACTCCACGTCAGCTCCTGTGGCCCTCATCATGTGCTGCCAACTCAGACGCCGGTCATGTGACTTGCACCTTAGTGACATTCCTGGGACTTTCAGGGCTGGGACATCAGCTGATTCTTCTGGAGCCAAACTGCTCCCTCTTGTGGCCTCTCTGCATATTAAACACACGAGAAGTTAGGATGTGAAGTGTTTGGTGAGATCTAAAAAATATTCAGAATATTGACATGACCTTGAAGGACAGTTTGGTTTTGTAAGAATTAATTATGTTAAAGAATATTTACTTTAAATTAATCTTTTATTATTTATGACCAGATGATATTGTAAATTCACAGAGATAAATGGCCTATTAATACTTCACAGTTTGTAAATTTAAAATTCCTTATTAATTTAAAAAGAACAAAATAAACATTAGGACAATTGTTATTTGTCAAATCCGTTTATTTGGTAACTTTTGATTTGTAAATACCTCTGATCATATCTCAGGTTTTCTATGTTCTGATGATATTAGGACTTCTCATTTATGATTAATCCTCTTTAATCAAAGGATAAGAGTCTGTGTGTCTGTCTGTGTATCTGTCCAGTCTCTTTGTCTCTGTCTTTCCAGACAGAGATGGCACATCACAAACATTAGCACAGCTTTTAGGACTCCAATACAAATCAATATCATTTAGTTGCAGAGCTGCAGCACCTCACATCATCACTGATATCGGCCAGCAGTTTTATGTAAGAATGTATGTTAGTGTGAGTGTGATTAGTGGGCACCACACTGGCCTGTAAACCTCCCTGCTGGCACACAATTCCTGGTCCAGACCTGCGACAATTTGTTGTGCTTCAGCTCTGCAAATAGAATGGCATATAGCATAGACATACGCATTGGATTTGTCATTGCAACATATGGAACATCACAAACATTTCTAGTAATGCATTTTACTACTACAGATATGTGTGATTTGCCATCTGTTGGAATGACAGTTGCAATGCATTTTATTATTGCATGCATTTCAAAACACATTCCAACAGATGGTGCACTGCAAAAATTAACACTGAAATGTATGTTGATTACTTAGAATTCAACCCATCTTAGATGTGTAGCACAGCTAGTTTCATAATAAAAAGCAAAAAGTTAAATATATATATTTAATTAAAAAAAATGGAAAGTGCAGCAAAAACAAAAAATATGGTGATGCCATATGAATATTTTATCCTTAAGTTCAGAGCAATGAAACTAATTATTGAGGCAGATGAGCGTTGCTCCCCAGTCTGAGTGTTTGTGTCCTGCTGTGTGTGATTGTCCCCGTGTGTATCCTTGTGATACATGAAAGTCCCCTGTGACTGGAGCCTGACCACCCCATTCCATTTCATATGTGCTGCTGCTAATAAATCCTAACCTTTAACTTTATTAGTTACGCTTGTTAAACTTTTAGTTTTATCCCACCATAATATTCAAGTGATGGCTGCTTGCATTCTGTCCGCACTGCTGATTTTATATGAGGAGTCAAAGCTGCTGTAATTCTGCTAAGATGTGGATTAACAATAAGAAGAGACGGCTACTTCAGTCACCTCTCGAAGAGCAGCAGCTGATATTCAGACTTGCTTCAATCGACACCAAGTGTGCATCTCTGCAGCCCGGAGCCTCCACCCTGGAGCTCCAAGGAGGTGGATTTGACTTCAATGGGCGCCAACTGGGAGGAACTTGGAGTTCAAAACACTAAAGAGTCCTGCAGTTCTGAGACGTCCCCACTAGAGGGGAGTGAACCGTAACATTTATCACAAACTGAGGTGTAATAATGAGGTAGTAAGTCATATAATTGTGAAGCGCTAAAACGGAATACAGTATACGGTAAGTCTTAACAATTAACACTTGATTATATAATAATAACGATCAAGTGCTGGTGACCTGCTATTACTAATTAAATGCATTTAATGTGGTGCTGCTTCGTTAGTGACAAAAATTTTAAAGGTATGACCCGCACAATTAAAAAAGATTACTTACACAATCAAACGAGGTGACACACAAAATTAGAGGTGACGCACTCACAATCAGAAGGGTGACGAAAAGTCAAAGTGTACGGAAAGGGTGGGTATCTTGGCAAAGCAAAAGGAAAACGCTAATTGGTGGTAAGGTTTCTCTGTCAGTCCACAGGGGAAGTTTACTGTTAAGTGGCGTGATGAGTGAGCGAAAGTTAATATGACATTCTCTATTAATTAAATTGTTCACACTTCGCAGTGTACGTGAGTGAGTGTGTTGTACATAAACAGCCAGCCAGCCATTTCTTTTTGTCCAATGCATGAGCTAATTTATAAATAAATAAATAACCCCGACCCCAAAGTAAACTGGGGTTCTCACCATTTAAAAAATGGAGTGCGCTGCTTGTTAGTTTGCTCCGCAATGTTGAGATTCTGCACCCCATTTTATCGTAATAACAATCACTAAACTAATTTAATTGTAATCTAACGTGGCGCTCCGTGATGATTTTCCGCTCGATCGGGTGTTGTGTCAGTGGGGAGGTACAGCAGCCAAAGAGACAGAAAATCCCCCGTCACGTTTTTGATTTCTCTCTGCTCCGCGTGTCCATTTATTTGCCAGTTCTGGATATCGCACAGCATTACTTGTTCGAGACAAAAAGGCATTCGTTTAAATGAGGCAATGACTTATAATGAAAGACATAACATTTAAAAGTGAGGCCAAATTAATTAAAAATCTAATGATCTAATGTTTATGAAGCACTCATCTTTACAACTCTCTTTGTTGCTTTCAGTTCTATAACCCCATGTCTCCTAAAGGATTTCCTTTCCTTTCAAATAAGAGTAAATAAAATGTTATTCGTTACTCATCTGAATGTGCACGTCGCACCTTTAAATTTTTGTAACTTGCCTTTTGGGGCCACCGTATTAAGTGAATAAAATTAACGCATTTACAGGTTGCGTTAAAATAAAATGAATCGCAGACATTTTAGTTGTGATGGACGAAGTGAAGTCTCACGAAGCACAGAAACATTTGAATCCTTTGTGTCGGAAATCGTATCGAAGCTTCGAAGCATTTGACACTCAACTCTCTAGTGACACCTCCTGGCCATTTTCATTAATGTTACACAAACTCAGGATCAACTTCAATGGCGTCTGTTAAAACTGTGCTGCTTTTACTTTTAATGGCAACGAAGTGAAGGGTTCGTCAGCGCCTTCCAGTGTCTAATGTCTAAATATTGTATATGCAAGTATATATAACTAAAGCCGACAGACAGAATGTACTATACGATAGTAAGAGTTAAACAACATAAGACGCCTCACTCTTGGAACCCCGGGTCTTTCAATGAATATTTCCTTTTCCACTGTATCATTATTGTTGCTCCCGTTATTAGTATTATTATTAACCCTCATCTTTTCTTGAGATCACATTTAATAGCCCAACGTTTTGGGGTTAAATGTTGTAGTTTAAAAAAAAAAATTGAAAACAAGCCTTTTTATTTGTCTTTAATGTTTTCTTCCGTCTGATTTAATTAAAACGGAGTAGACGGAAAAAAAAGTTTATCCCTGTACTTTGCCATAATAAGCACATTTGAGAAAGAAAAGATTAGATCCTTAAGTCAACAGATGCTATTATTCGATCAAGAATTGAGATATTTCATTTATTAATACTTTACAATAATAATAATAAGAAGAAGAAGATGAAAAGATAAAAAGACGCCGTCACAGTTGATTATGCACTGTAAAAAATAATGCTACATTTATGGTAAAGATCTGGCAGCTGGGTTTCCAGAATTTTACCGTTAAAAAAAAAAAAGTGACAGTATTTTTAGGTCTTTAAAATGTTATTTTTACAATAAAAAACTGGCAGCTGGATTACCAAAATTTTTCCGTTATAAATAAGGTGACAGTATTTTTAGGTCTACGGTATAACTTTGTAGTAAATAACTGCTTTTTCTTTACAACACCAAAATAATGGAATGTTTAACCATAAGCAAAAATTCATACAGTATAATAAATATGCTAATAAATAAACCATTAGAAAGTATTGTCAGAGATAAAACATAAGTGAACTAACCAGCAGCAAACATGTACTATTTACATGTAATTATAAACATTGACAACAATTCAATGTTTAAGAAAGTTACGGCGCATTGTCTGGTGGGGAAGTAAAGTTTGCTTTTGTGGTGTATGGTGTCCTAGAGGTGTGCTAGCTTATCGAATACAACCCACCATAAATCAGCTTCCATATCCTCAAAAAACCTTCAGCGCGCAGGGAAAAATAAGTCTGCTAAGTTTTTTTCCCTACTATTCAAAGGTATGCAGTTTTCCAGGTACAGTATGGTAAAAGGGGGCGTGTCCTTATGCAAATATCGTAACTTCGGTGTGAGTGAAACAGCGCTTTACCGTTTTACATTTTACGGTTGTTTACCTTCACTATTTGACAGTTTTATACTGTAAAATTAACATGTTTTTTCAGTGTAATTGTAATGCATCAGTAAACGGTATGTAGCATATTTTAAAATTAGAAAAAATATCGATTTTGCAGTTCTTGGCTATAAAAAGTAATGAAATGTATTGTTTAAGATATACAGGTAATTTTCAGGAGAACATAAGGCAACTTTCCTTTTTTTCAGAAAAGGTCTTTTACTTTCACCATTTACAGTATTTTTACAGTTAAATTTACTGACATTTTTTACAGACATAGTTTTTGTGCAGACATAGTTGAACAATTGGCACTCAAAAGAATTCTACAAAGGCTCCAAGAGCTCAAAGTTAAAGTAGAAGGGCAGAAACAACCCACAACTAACACACGGGCCAACACTCAGAGCTCCATACATGATATATTGGACACGCTCATAGAGAATCAAGTCGAAAATCAGAAGACAGTCACCCAAATTGCTAAAGTGTTATTCCAAGAAAGTGATGAACAAAAGGATGTTCCTGAACCTTCTGTACCTACAAAGAAGCCAAAAGGTTGCTTGATAGATAATATGACAACGAGTTATTTATAGCAGACGCATATCTCGACAAAGCATTGAAATGGCATAAAATAAAGCAAAATAATGGGGAGGCATATGTATACTATGAATGACTTTTGGATTGGTAGAAAATTCAACAATAATTCTAATGTGTATGCTGTACTTACGAAACTCCCATCTTCTTTGAACGGAGAAGGTATGCTTACGAGCTTCAAAAAAATAGAAGGAAAGCAGGCGTACCCAAACTAATAAACATTTTGCATCACAAAGCTGAAATGCTGTTGCACACCGAGCACGGTGCCATTTCACAAGGCTGCACCTACACAGAGAAAAAAGGACAGACCGACAAGGAGGGTCTCCTCTAAAGTCTGGTCAGAGATCAGGAAGCATTTTCAATACAAGTATTACTGACGCTACTGAAAAGGGGACTCGAGAAACCTCAGTCAAAAAGACTGTTACTGCCGTCTGTGTATTTAAAAAGCCTTCTGTATTTTGTAGTGACCAGCATACTCTTGCTGAATGTAGTAAATCAAAGATATGCAGCATAAAGAAAATATTGACTTTTTAAAATCTAAAGGTTTATGTTTTCACCATCTCAAATAAGGGCATCTTGGTAAGAACTGCAAAGAAAGGATGAAATGTCAGACGTGTTCTTTGCAGCACCCAGATATCCTGCACATCAAAAAAGAGGTTGGAGTGACATCTTCAGCTACAGCCAGTGTGGCAACATCTACTGAAGGGGAAGCTGAGACTGTAACTTGTGCCTTTACTGGGGCCGGTAAAGAGTGTGCACTATACAGTATGTGGTTCCTATTAAAGTAAAATCTAAGAAGAGCAAGAGGTGTGTAGAAACATACGCCTTTATAGACCCTGGTAGTACAGTAACACTTTGTACTCAAAAGCTCCAGACACAGTTACACCTTCAGGGGAGAAGAACACAAGTATTCCGCCAAACTATGAGTAACATGATGATGATGAATCAAAAATGCTAACCAAATGCTCTGTCTTATCAGATTTGCAAGTCTGTGGTCTCAATGATGATGAATCTATTGATTGGCCAAAGGTCTATACACAGGTCTTCACTCCAGTGAACAGAGAAAGCACTCCACTACAAGAGGATATTGTGAAGTGGGCAGATCTTATCTCGTATTGACTCTGAAGTTGATCTTTTAATAGGAATCAACAACCTAGAAATCTTCAAACAGTCGCACTTGGATGGGTGGTCGGTTGGCCATACAAAGAGATGACCTCACAAAACAAAGTGTTAAGCTGCCCAATCATTCATTCAATCAAATGTCAATAACAGAAATTGAAGATGTGTTGCTGTAGCAGTATAACACAGATTTTGCAGAGTGCAGCTCTGAGATGTCACAGGAGGACATCAAGTTCATGTGCATAGCCTCAGAGTCTACAAGACTGGTAGGTGGCCACTATTGCTTAAATTTGACTTGGAAGAATGAAACACTTAAAATGTCAAACAATCGCTGAGTAGCATGGTATCGGGCTCAAGAGAAAACTGAGCAAAAATTCAGGTGTCCACGAAAACTATAAAGCCTTCATGAAAGACATATTGACAAGGGTTAATTAAAGTACCCAAAGAAAGCCTGCATTGCAATGAAGGCAGGGTGTTGTACATTCCACATCATAGTGTGTATCATTCAAAGAAAAATAAGATACAAGTGGTCTTTGACTGCACAGCCACCTACCAGGGGACTTCACTTAATGAACAATTATTGAAAGGTTCTGACCCAATACGCTCATTGGCGTCCTTACGAGATTTAGAAAGGAGCCAGCAGCACTAATGGCAGACATGAAGTCAATGTTCTACCAAGTTAAAGTCCCAGATAAAGACACTGATCTCTTACGCTTTTTATGGTGGTCTGAAGGTAACCTAAGCAAAGACCTAGAAGAATTCAAAATGACAGCAGATCTTTTTGGTTCTACTTCTTCACCCAGTTGTGTTTCTTATGCTTAAGCTGAAGATGCCAGAGATAAATATCCTGAGGAAGCTGTTAACACCGTACTCAATAACTTCTATATGGATGCCTGCTTAAAGTTGGTGGCAACAAAAGGACACGCAATAAAGCTGGCAAAGGACCTCCAAGTGCTATGCCACAGAGGTGGATTTCATTTGACCAAGTGGATGAGTAACAACAGAGCAGTTTTATAATCTATTCCTGAAGAAGACAGAGCTCTTGAACAAAAGGACTTGGACTTGAGCCACAGTCTCCTTCCCTGGGTGTCCAGTGGTGCACAGAAGTGGACAGTTTCAAATTTCAAATTAAGTTACAAAACAAGCTCGCTACAAGGCGAGGTATTCTGTCTGTTGTTAGCTCAGTTTATGATCCCCTTGGCTTTCTAGCACCCGCCATATTGCCAGCAAAGCTTATTCTAAGAGACTTGAGCAAAGAGAAATTTGGGTGGGATGAAGAAGTAGAAGTCAAAAACATTCAGAAATAGAAAAAATGGATGGATGACTTACAGTTACTAGCAGACTACAATATGAATGGAGGCGTCAGACCTGCACGGTTTGGAACCATAAAGGTCAGCACAAATATGCCATTTTGCAGATGCCAGTGAAGATGGATATGGCACTGTCACTTACTTGGTTAAAACCAATTTAGATGGCAATAAGTATTGTTCATTCTTGATGGGCAAGTCAAGAGTTGCTCCATTGAACAAGTCAAGATTCCAAGATTGGAGATGACAGCAGCCGATGTTGCCATCAAAATGGACAAAATCCTAAAAGGTGAGCTTCAAATGCCCTTACAAGAATCTACAGTATATTTTGGACTGACAGTAGCACTGTGCTAAAATACATTTCAAATGAAAGCACTCGATTCAAGACCTTCGTTGGCAACAGAATCTCTGTGATCAGAGATCATTCACAACCTTCACAATGGAGGTACGTCACATCTGCCCTTAATCTGGCTGATCAAGCATCCCGAGGGCGAAGCAAAGAAAGGTTTCTCAAAAGCACCACATGATCACAAAGTCCAAGTTTCTTATTGAAGTCAGAATATGAGTGGGCAAAAAGACCAGATCACCTGAACAATTCATTCTTTGAAAATGATCCCCAAATCAAAATCTGTGCAGTTAACACGACGAGAGTAGAGGAGGTTACTCATCACTTAGTTTTCAGAAAGTCTACGCTTGAAGAAATAAGTGGCTTGGCTTCTCAAGTATAAAGACTTACTGCTGCACTTAAAAACTAAAAGAAAAACATTTCATCTAGAAGTCAGTCAATCTAAAAATAATTCAGAAGAACAACAAACACACATCACAGAGCACATGGAGAGGTATAAACGGACTTTAAAAACAAGCCTGATTTTTACAGAGGACTTGGCTAAAGCTGAAACAAAACTTATCTGCCTCAGTCAAATGCAAGAATTTCCAGAAGAATTGAAGGCTTTAAAGAAAAATGCTTGCATAAAAAAGAACAGCCAAATCTATAAACTTGACCCAATCGTACAAGATGGAATACTGAGAGTTGGAGGAAGACTCAACAAAGCTGCTATGCCAGATGAAACTAAATATCCTGCAATTGCACACAAATATTCAAATATTATCTCCCTTATACTGCAGCACATAAAGAAATTGAACATTGTTGATGCAACTATATGCTTGCACAGTTACGCCAGAAATACTGGATACCTTAAGCAAATTAAACTCAGAAAAATCATTTCAAAATGCACAACATGCAGAAGATACAATGTGAAAACAGAAAAACAAAAATGCCAGACTTAACAGAAGATTGCCCAGTACCCGACCAACAACCATTCAACAATGACGGAGCTGATTATTTTGGTCCCTTTCAAGATAAAAGAAGACAAAGTCTGGTCAAGAGGTACGGAGTAATCTTCACTTGTCTAACAACCAGAGCTGCACACATAGAGACTGCACTCAGCTCAGACTCTGATTCTTGTATCCAGGCCATTTGCTGATTTACAGTATGTGCAGAGGAGGACAAGTTAAAATCACCTGATGAGATAATGGAACAAACTTCATTGGAGCAGAAAGAGAGCAACGAGGAGCTATTAAAAATCTCAACCAAGAGAAAAATCAGCAATGCTATAATGAAGAAAGAAATCAAATGGATTTTCAATCCACTGTCTGCCTCTCATCAAGGTGGACTGTGGGAGAGAAGAAGCATAAGAAAGATTCTAAACTCAATGCTTAACCACTCGAGGATGAAAGTGTGAGATGACGTGAACTTTGCAAACGCGAGAGGCTGCTGAGAGTTTGTGTTTTCTGTGGAGTGAGAGTTAATTAATAAATACACTTTGCTCTAAAAAACTTGGGTTTTGGTTACCGCAAAGGAACCATGTGAGAATTTTTAAAACTATTTTTCATTTAGAAGCTTTATTTTGCTTTTTTTCACCTGCACAAGAGTAAAAGTAGCTGGGTGTTTGAAGGTGTGTTTGGAAATGTTACTTGTACTTGTATGTGTATTTGAAATAGCATGAAGGAGGCAGGGCATTAAGCAGGAGTAACTGATATCGGCATCTGTAAGAAAATATCCAAATAACTCGTTGTAGCAATATTAGTTAAAAAGTAACTGAAACAGCGATTCCTTAGTTTAAAAGATTAAAAGGGCAGAGGCTGACTTCAAAGCAATAAAGGCTCAGCTCAGCGTTGCGCAGGTCAGCGGCCAGCGTTAAGACGCCAATCAGGCACAAGGGGCTGTAGGAGCAGATAAGGTAGTACAGTTTTATTTATTTCTTTATATTAGATTAAACAGTTCTTAGCGGTCCAGAGGTAGAACAGTTAAGTGGGCGACAGCGTAAAGGTTCATTAATACGGGGGAATATAAACAGTGTGAATGGAGAGCTTTTAAATAAGGAATAAGAGGAGCGCAAAGTTAGGAGAACAGACAGAGAAAAGTACAGTTAACCTCATAGAAAGACAAACAGCTGGGAGGGAGAACAGTACAGGAGCTTAAGGAGACAGTGTGACGATGCGGGTTCTGGCTCCACGCTCCCATTACTGTTTAGGAAGCCCTTGAACCCTACACCGTCGATAATGTCACAGAGTGAGCTAGACAGTGAGACAACATTTGAGCAACGGGGTGGTAAAAAGTGCAAAAGTGCTTTTATTTAAAACAGTCAACAAAAACAAAGTGTCCATAAAGTGCAGTGATTCAAATTCTTCAATAAATAAATAAATAATCCAATAAAAGAAAAATGTGGAGGTTAAAAATACACACAAAAACAATCTTAAAACCAGAGGTTAAAATGTTTCCTTCGGAAGCAGTCTTTAAAAACAAATGACAAACCCGGTGCTTCTTTTAACTTGTGACTCCCCTGCTTCTCCCTGTCCAGGCTTTGCAACAGGGGAGCCGCTCTCTCTCTGCACCTGCCCTTTTCCCTTCACTCACACGAGACTGGAGACCTCCCAATCCCTGGCTTCGGTCTGGCACTCATCCCAGTCCCCGAGACTTGATTTCCACCAACGGCCAGGTCGCCCACGTTGGGGACTCCACCAACAAGCCTCCCGACTTCCGCTGCCTTTCCGTGGCCTTCTGCGGCTAGTTGCCTTCCCCTGGTCACTCTCGCTACGTGGTCGCTCAGCGAGAGCAACATCATCTCAAACGCCTGGGTGTCGGCCTAACACCCAGTTTCCTTGCAGCTGCCCGCGAGCGCTCGTTCACTCGCCCACACGCTCCGCGTGTCTCTGTCTCCGACTTGCTTCCTCGCTCCCTGTAACCTCCGTTCTCTTCCTTTCTCGTTCTTTTCCTTTCCTCATCTGTCCTTAACTGACTCACGCTTCTTTTAAATGAAGAGGGGCCATGACAGCTGTAGCATATTAGCCACGGGAGCAATCACGGATGTGGGCAGTTCCTCACCTGTGCACTCGGTGACAAACGCCCACACCGCAGATCGACCCGTGGCTTGCTATGGCCCAACGCCCCCTCGCTAAGCCACCGCGAGAGCGGTAATTATTTATTTTTAAAAAATGGCCTTTGCTCAACGAGCTCAGTGAGCTATGGACCCGCTATACCACAGACAGAAGGTGTAAAATATCTGTAGCAGATCTAAGTGTTACCATTCAAGTTAAAATACTTAATTTTAAGAAAAAAAAGTTAAGGCAGATTTACTAATCCTGAATCAAATTTTAATAATGAGGCCAGTGCAATGCAAGTCCTGTTGGAGGTTGGACCCTTTAGATGATGGCTTGGAGGAGCCAGTTGTCTATGAGGGTCACATCTGCTGTTGATGGCAGCTGATCTGGCACCTCGAGCTCAGGGTTGCTGAACTAGCCTCTGCCGTAGTAGAGAATTGACGGACCTGGCCCAGGTGTCCTTTAGAGAGATAGTGTGCACCCCCAAGGTGGTGCAGGAGGAGATTCCAGACCAGACATGTAGGAATAGGTGGGTCACGGTCACAATGCGTAAGGTAAAGGGTGCACACTGTCCAGGGGCATCAACCCCAAAATTAGATGAGTCAAACCGTTAATACGTCCTTGTGGAGTTGGATGGTGTCTCTGGTAATTCTGAGGTGGTAGGCAAGGATGAGGAGCTCCATAGGCTGCCTCTAAACCACTTCTCAAAAAGAGAGAGGTAGTGATAGTTGGGGACTCAATCATTGGGGGGATTGAAGCACAGGTGTGCTCCAGAGAGAGAGAGTCTCGCACAGTGTGTTGCCTTCCGGGTGCACTGGTGGGGGACCAGGATAGAATTGAGGTTGTAGAGGTGATTAGACCACTAGGGTCAAGTGACCATAATGTAATACAATTCTCAGTATTTTGTAAGAGTGCAGATTCAAAGACTAAAGTTGTTAAGTTGAACTTTGGTAGGGCTAATTTTGAGCAGATGCGACAAAGTCTAAGGAGGATAAACTGGGATAAGCTTTAAAGTGTGGAGACAGTCGAGGAGCAGTGGAACAGGTTTAAAAATGTTTTACATGTAATGCAGGACAGATACATACCTAAATTTGGAATTCATAGGCAATTTAGTATAAAATCATCATTTGGCTGTCGCCAGGTTTATGTCAAGCGCAAAACATCAATGTTATGCTCCACAATGAAGTTCGCAATAAAAATTGATTTGCTATTTAAAGAGCGGACATGAAAAGGGCAATTTTCACATTTTGCATCTAGCTAGAAGATTCTGGAAGTTCTCAAAATTCAAAGCAGTAGACAGTCCAGTTGTGATAGCGGAGGAGCGACACAAATCAACAACAACAACAACAACATTTATTTATATAGCACATTTTCATACAAACAGTAGCTCAAAGTGCTTTACATATTAAAGAATAGAAAAATGAAAGACATAATTATAAAAAAATAAATCAACATTAACATCGAATAAGAGTAAGGTTCAATGGCCAGGGGGGACAGAAAAAACAAAAAAAACTCCAGACGGCTGGAGAAAAAATAAAATCTGTAGGGATTCCAGACCATGAGACCGCCCAGTCCCCTCTGGGCATTCTACCTAAAATCAAATGGTGTCCAGATCAAGTCAGGGTTTTTCTCAGTATGATAATAGTCAAACTTCTGAGGTGAGTACCTGGGCCGATGCAGAATTCCTAAATGACTAATCAAAAGGAGCGATGTCGGAGTACGGCGCTTGGTACGCTGAAATGCATAAAGTTCAGAAAAAGAGTACCTTATAGCCATAATCCAAGAGAAAAACCAGAGGATTCAAAAAGAAAACAGAGAGGCAGGCAGCAGACCATACAGGTAATAATATCCAGGAACTTAAGTGTTTTATCCACTGGGGAGAAACGGCAGCCAAAATGTGCCAACATAATCTCCTGTAACCCGGAAGTCCGTCAACGTAGACCCCTTATTGAAGGACCTGAATGTAGCAAAAAGTCATCAATGCAGGCTGGTGATGATGCTGTCAAAAAAGGTCCTAAGTGTCCCTCAGCTCTTCAAGATGTGTAGAAGGACCCTCGGCTTTGTCTTTTTCTTCTTCTTCCAATTTAGATGTCTGTGATCAAGTGACCCCTGAACTTTACAATTTAGCAGTGGATTTAGAGATGAGATCCCCCAACTTCAACATAAAATTAGTTTTTTAACTTTTAATATTTTTATTGTGTGTTTGTACTTTTAGTTAAAGTTTTCCTGGTCAAAGCTATGCAGCTCAAGACGGTGAAGAAATATGAAAAGTCTGGGACCATAACTAGCAAAGGTAATAAAAAAATAAACAAGTAATAAAAAAGCAAAGCAAAGCAATTAAAATAAGGCTGCATGGAGCCCAAGACATAAGCTGATCAGCAACTTGATCCCCTCAGAACTGTGGAGGACCACCGGATGGCTCTAAATTTGAAGAAGCCACCAAGGAAGCCTTAAGTGTGCTCAGTCCAGTTCAGGTCTTGTTCCTTTTCCTTTAACTTTTCTAAACTTTTTCATGACAGCTTTGGTTTACATTTGTGGTTTTAAATATCAGTAATCCAAATGTAACATTTCCTTTCACTTTTAGAGATTTTTTTTAGTTAAAAAATGTTTCACATCTTACACTGTTATACACAGCGCTGTTTTAGGATCCATTTGTTATCTTAGGTCCAGTTTACACTTCACACTCAAGACACACACATTGTGGCTGCCATGCTCGTTCATTTGACGTGTCCTCTGAGCATGTCCTCAGAAAATAACATGATATGTGTGTGAGTTGCACTACCGGTAGAAAATCAGGGGGCACAGTATGCAGTGTGACAAAGTCAGAACCTGATGTCAGAGTCTCTGTTTGCTATCTATATGTGACAGCGAGCCGTTTTGGAGATCATTCCAGGATCTATGTGTGTGCTTCAATGTATAATGAATGGTTTGATGTGGTGAAGCAAAATATTGGCATGCAAATGCATTTGTGGTGCTTTTCTTTTCATGTGTCGCATATTCCCCATCGTAATGAAGCAATTCATTTTTAAAAGTCTCACATACCATCTTCTGTGTCTTTTTTTTTGCACCTATTTGAACCACAGAGGAAAAAATCAGGGACACAAAGAAAAGGTCTGTTTTGTGATTAAAGTTAAAATTTCAGTTTTAATCTCAAAATGTTCACTTTAATCTCATTGGTTATTTTATCTTTAAAGTAGACCATCGTAATGTCATCTTAAAACCGACCCAGTTGTTAATCACTGTGTGCTTCTAGGGCTTCCTCCTGAAATGACAGTAGCAGCATGCAGTGATCACCACACAGAACACGTTACATTTATGATATTCTAACTCTCTGCACATTTAGAATCCTTAGATTTATACTTGATATCACTTTCATGATGAAATGCATTAAAGTATGTATGTTACATTTTGCAGACAAGTCGTTAACTTCATTTAAATAATAAATATTGATAATAATTACACAATCCGAGGCGGCACAGCGGTGAAGTGGTAGCGCTGCTGCCTTGCAGTAGGGAGTGACGTCCCTGGTGGTCCTTGCCTGGAGTTTCCATGTTTTCCTGGTGGGTTTCCATCCAAAGACATGAAGGTTTGGGGATTTGGTGACGCTAAAATGACTCTAGTGTATGTGTGTGTGCTTGTGTTCACCTTGCGATAAGCTGATGTCTAGTCCAGGGATTTTGTTTCTTTCTCACACCCGATGCTTGCTGGAATTGCCTCATCCCTGGATTGATGAATGTAATCATTAAACATCCATCCCTTTCAGAGATATCATGGCAAGGTGTCCTCAGAATTTAATGGATGTTTCAGGCAACTGTGGACGAAGGCTCAAACAAATAGCAGGCAGACACCAATTCTAATAAGCAGAATCTTTTATTTCTGACTTCTTGGTGAGCAGAGTGGCTTTTCCTTACAGAGAGAAAATGCAAGGAAGGCCCCCGACAAGGGGGGTTCAGCTGCATTTATAACAAAATCTTCAAAGAGAATGGATAGAAAAAAATAGAGCAGTTCCATCCAAGGCCACAGAACATTCTTTACAAAATTTTGCTGATTAGTCTTATATTTGAAAATGAAGCTTATCAGAAAGCTTGTCATATGTTTGGCATCTTACTTGGACAATAACCAGACACTGCTTGAGACAAGCCGGGGAGTGGCTGAGAGCTGCATTCCACAGCTGGAAGCACACTTCTGTTAATAATAATACCTAGCCACACAGAGAACATGCAGATTTTCATACAGAAGCTAGCAATAGATTTTAAATTCCATTCCACATTCCCCCCTTTTTAAACTTAAAAGTTTAAATAATAAGAGAGTTTAAGCTAAACAGTCCAGGTCGAAAGAAGACTGGGAAGAGAATTGGGCCTGGGAAAGAAGATGCATACGTTCTGTGTGGAGAAATTAAGCTTTAGTTATTGAGGCAGTGAAGACCAGTGAAGCTCCTCGCCACGCTGATCGGGCTGTCGACCATAGTGTGCTTGTGGACTTCCGGTTGAGTGGACGCTGGCGTGTTTGGCTGCCGCTGCTCACCGGTAAAACTTTGTTTGTTTGCAACTCTGTTTGATCATCTTGGGTCTGCTTACCCTGACGCCGACAAATATGTGGACTACTGCCTGGTTTGTGATCATCTGGGCTCTCCTACTGCCTGTACATTGGTTTGCGTTGGGATTGCTCCAGTATTCTGCTGTTGAACTTCTCCGGCTGCGTCCCTCCATGTCAACGCCTCCTCCTGCTTCTCTGCATCTCCATCCGGACATCATCTTCCAACCACGTCGGAGATACATTTATCGTGGATCCCGACGGTCCACCAGGATCCCTCGTCTGCAATAAAGTCTTTCTGGTCCAACTCTCGCCGTCCTCCTCGCCACGCTGATCGGGCCGTCGACCATAGTGTGCTTGCCAGCCTAACTAGGTCGGCTAACACCTCTACTACCCATGGGACTACCACCTTCAACTTCGGACTACTGAACATTCGCTCACTTACGAAGAAGGGGTCTCTTGTTCAGGATCTCCTCGTTGATCGTAAGTTTGATTTCCTCTGTTTAGTTGAGACTTGGCAAAAACCTAATGACTTTTCTGAACTCAATGAATCCACTCCGCCGGGATTTGTTTACATCTGTCAACCTCGCGGCACTGGCCGCGGAGGAGGTCTCGCGATGTTATACCGCGAGAAGTGGAACGTTTTGCCGATGTCTGTCCCTGCTTTCAACTCGTTTGAATGTACTGTATGCAAGTTACCTGGATCTTCGCCTACCATCATCGCTGCTGTTTATCGTCCACCTAAACCGAATAGTGACTTTTTAAATGACTTTGCTGCTTTCCTTGCTCAGCTTGTCATTGTCTCCCCTAATATTATTTTGCTGGGTGACTTCAATATTCATATGGACAATGTAAATAACCCTCTTACTAGAGAGTTTATGTCCTGCCTGGAGAACTTTGGGCTCCAACAGTTCACCAAGGTCCCCACTCATTCAAAAGGACACATTTTGTACTTAATTTGTTGCTCTGGTGTCTCTTCTCTCGATCATACAACTGATGAACTGCCTTTCTCTGACCACTCTCTCCTCACTTTTAATCTTCAACTCTCTATATCTATCCCGAAGCTACCCCGCACAATAACTTTTCGCAATATCAAGAACATTAATTTGGACTCTGTTCGATCCAGTATTGAATCACATATTGCCACTCCTAATTTAACTACCGCTGATGAGTTGATTTTGCATTATAACACCAGCCTTCATCATATTCTGGATTCTCTTGCCCCTTTTAAAACAAAGTCTGTTTCATTTTCCCTCTCTGCCCCCTGGTTTACGCGGAACTTCGTCTCATGAAAGCGAAAGGCCGGCAATTAGAGCGACTTTATAAAAAAAACTGGGCTCGCGGTTCACAAAGATATGTATTTCCACCATCTTTCACATTATAAGGATTGTATTAATCAAACTAAATCTGCCTACTATTCTAATATAATCAGCATGAATGAAGGCAACACTAAATCATTGTTCTCACTCCTCAAACGTGTCACCCAACCCCCTGATTTGTGGCCATCACATCTCTACTCTTATGCCTTTTGTAATTCTCTGATGTCATTTTTTATGAACAAAATCGAGAGTATCCACCACTACCTTGCTTTGCAATCCGCTCACACTACTCCTTCTGAATTCTTCCCATCTACTCACCCTTTTTCTTTTTTTTCTTTCTTTCAACTTCCCTCCACCTTAGAAATATCAGATATAATCCTTCATTCTAAGTCATCCACCTGTCTGCTTGACCCCTTACCTACATCACTTGTCAAAGCCTGCCTTCCATCTCTGCTCCATATTATATCTGCTATTATTCATTCTTCTTATTCAACTGGAATTGTTCCTGCTTCATTCAAAACTGCTGTAGTAACCCCAATTTAAAAAAATCGGCGCCGATCCATCTAATTTTAACAACCTGCGTCCGATCTCTAACCTACCTTTCTTATCCAAAATCCTAAAAAGTGGTAGCCAAACAGCTCCACTCTCACTTATCCCTGAATAACCTGTATGAACAATTCCAGTCTGGTTTCCGCCCACTCCATAGTACAGAAACTGCATTAATCAAAATAACTAACGATCTTCTCATGGCAGCAGACTCCGGCTTACTCTCTATCCTCATACTACTTGATTTGAGTGCGGCTTTTGACTCCATTTCTCATTCCATTCTTCTCAATAGACTATCCTCCATTGGTGTCACCCACAATGTCTATAACTGGTTCACATCCTATCTTTCTGGCCGCTCCCAATTCATACAGCTCAAATCATTTTCATCTCACTCTGTATCCGTTACCTCAGGAGTGCCTCAAGGCTCTGTCCTGGGCCCCCTTCTGTTCACCATCTATCTCCTTCCTCTGGGCAATATTTTCAGGAAATATAATATCCATTTCCACTGTTATGCAGATGACACCCAGTTTTATTTTTCAACTTCACCCACAATCACCTTCCCACCTACCACCCTTACTGACTGTCTGGCCGAAATCAAAAACTGGTTTACATTTAATTTTCTTAAACTCAACAGTGATAAAACAGAGATCCTTCTTATTGGTACAAAATCCACATTATCCAAATCCCATAACTTCCCTATTATAATTGATAACTGTACTCTATCCCCCTCCTCTCAGGCCAAAAGTCTTGGTGTCATCTTGGATAATAACCTCTCCTTTCTTTCACACATCAATACTATTACACGATCTGCCTACTTCCACCTACGTAATATCAACCGTCTCCGCCCCTCTCTCACCCCCCACTCTGCTGCAGTTCTTGTTCATAGCCTTGTCACCTCTCGCCTTGACTATTGTAACTCTCTTCTTTTTGGTCTCCCTCAAAAAACTCTTCACAAACTTCAATTAGTCCAGAACTCAGCTGCCCGTATTATCACGAGATCTCCTTCTACTCACCACATCACTCCTGTTCTGCATCAACTTCACTGGCTCCCTGTCAAGTTCCGCATCGAGTTTAAAATCCTTCTGCTAACCTTTAAAGCTATTCATGATTTAGCCCCCCCATACCTGTCTAACCTTCTCCACATCGTCACCCCTTCCCGTACTCTTAGATCATCCTCCTCAATTAAATTGACTGTTCCTTCCGCTCGTCTTTCCACAATGGGGAACAGAGCTTTCAGTCGTTCTGCCCCCCGACTTTGGAATGCACTGCCTCCTGAGATTAGAAACATTAATTCATTGTCTCTGTTTAAGTCTTCAGTTAAAACTCATGTTTTTAAACTTTCCTTCTCTATGTAAACACTGTACTGTATTGTGTGTTGGGTGTTGTGTAAAGTGTACGGTGTCCTTGAGTGTTTGAAAGGCGCCTATAAATAAAATGTATTATTATTATTATTAAGAACTTCTGGATAAAATAACGGATTAACGGAATAAGACAACAGCAAATCAAAAGAATAACAGTTAAAACAACTAAAAGGGAAACAAAAATGGATTAGAACCATTGGCCCAAAGAGCCAAAAGTGGATATAAACCATTCATAGGAAACCTTTGTTTTTAAATTATGTTCCTGGGCTTCCCACGGATTATACCCCCAGTCCTGGTCGCCAGTGTTTGCAAACACATCACTCCAGCTTGAACATTCAGATAGACTGGAGGAGGGATTTAAATCAGTCCATTTGTCTTGTCCACTGGACCCACAGGGAGCAATGGAACAAAAGTCAATCTGGAACGAGGCAGTTTTCCCTATTTGGAAAGTTAACGTGGGAAAATCCCATGTATTTGCTTCAATTGGTGAGCCCGATGGTCACCACCTGTTTGTCCTTGTCCTAAAGTCAGATGGATAAAAAAGATTACGACTAGCAAAGCAATGAATGCCATTTTTTGCAATGCGACGCGTGAATCCAGGCGGGAAGTCCTTCGACTTTAATGGCGTGAGGTGTGGATAGCAACACTTGGAATGGTCCCCTCCAGCGAGGTTGATGCCAGTGCTTCCTTCGGGTGTCTCTGACCAGTATCCAGGTTCCCAAGGGAATCTGTGACTCTGTTGGTGTAGGACTAGTTCGCCAAGCCTGGTTAACCTGCTCGTGGACCTCCTTCAGGGATGCTCGGAGACCTGTAAGACTGGAAAGAAGATCATTGTCCACAGTATGCAGATTGACATTGCCAATGACCATGCCAACAGGCATGGGCCGTCCGTCAGAATTTCAAAAGGCGACAGTCCCAACTGCCGGTGTGTCCTCCCTCTCAATCCCATTAAGGCCAGAGGTAAAGCGTCAGGCCAGGTTAAATTCGTCTGCTCACAGATCTTAGCCAATTTAGATTTCAGGGTGCCATTGCACCATTCTACCATATCTCCGCTTTGAGGGTGGTACTTGCAATAGTGATGCACATTTATCTGGAGCCAAGTGGTCAATTCATTTATTACAGAGTTCACAAAATGGGTACCATTATCAGTCTGCAATTTTTGTGGTATTCCCCATCTTGGAATGATTTCTTTTATCAAGGCTTTTGCCACAGTTTTTGCATCTGCATGTTTGGAAGGGAAAGCTTCCACCCATCGGGAGAACACATCGACAATTACCAAGCAGTATCGGTACCCTTTAGATGGTGTTAGTTCAATGAAGTCCATTTGAAGATGTTCGAATGGACCCATTGGGTTAGGTGTGATGGCGGGACTAACCTGAGTTCCTTTACCTACGTTAAATTTTTGACATAGCGCACAGCATCTGCAGAATTGCTCTGCATATGTAGAGAAGCCTACGGCTTCCCAATGTCTCTCGACATCTTGAATCATGGCATCCTTTCCGGCGTGGTCCAGGCCATGTGCGATTTTTGCCATACCTGGAAAAGAAGCTTTTGGAAGGAAAGGTTTGTTATTTTGCTTGTGAGTCCAGGCCCCATCAGAGAGGGATCTTTCCTCGGACCATTTTCTCTTTTCTTTGTCCGTAGCTGCACTCTGTAAAGAGATTATTTGATTATCAGCGTCTATGTCATCTTTCTGTTGAAATATAAAAATTGGTGTGTTATTGTAGGCAGCCTGTTTAGCAAAGTAATCAGCCAGGTTGTTTCCTTTGCTGACAGGATCTTGTTTCCCAGTGTGGGCCTGGCATTTAACTATTGCCAGTTTTGATGGTTTTATTATAGCTTCGAGGAGGGATTCGACTAATTTCTGATGTTGGATGGGCTTACCAGTACTGGTTTTAAATCCCCTTAATTTCCACAATGCTCCATGATCATGGCAGACTCCAAAAGCATACCTGGAATCTGTATAAATGGTTCAATTGTGACATTAGACAGAGTACAGAGTACTTTTTGATAGTGTATTGCCCTAGCAGTAGTGAGATGTGAAGTTTTGGCCTGTACTAAAATGGAGTATATGGCATGAGGCACCTTTACTGTTAGGGGGCTCATGAGCACTATATCTGTACTGGCTAGCACGGCCTCTGTTGTGGCTGCTACTGCTCTGAGACAGGTTGGAAGTCCCTTAGCCACTGGATCCAATTTTTTGAAAAATAGGCTATTGGCCTTTGTTTTCTCCATGGAGCTGTGTTAGTACTGCATTCATATATCCCCCCTTTTCGTCCACGAACAAAGTGAATGGACGAGAATAGTCAGGGAGCTCTAATGCTGGTGCAGAGAGTAGTGCACTTTTTAAATCACACAGAGCCTTCTCAGCCTGCTCATTCCACTGTATGCGGCCAGAAAGTAGAAGGTCAGCAGTGTTAGCTAGACTTTGCAAAGGCTGTGCTCTTTCAGAAAAATTTAAAATCCATTGTCGACAGTAACCTAAAATGCCCAATACAGACATAACCTGTTGTTTTGTGACCGGTCTGGGCAGGTTTTGAATAGTGGTTATGCGGTCTTTTGACAGAGCTCTGGTACCACAAGTGATGTCATGCCCCAAATATTTGACAGTGGTTTGAACTAGCTGCAGCTTGGCCTTAGAAACCTTGTGCCCATTTTCTGCAAGATACTTGAGCAATAATTCTGTATCTTGTGTGCATGCTTTCTCTGTTTCACTACAGAGTAATAAATCGTCGACGTACTGTATCAATGCACTTCCCCTGTCAGGCCAGAAGCCTTCCAGGTTTTGAGCAAGCGTTTGGCCGTATACACAAGAGCCTCTGTATAACCTTTGGCATAACGGTCCATGTCCAACGGCGGTTTTGAAAAGTAAAAGCAAACCAAAACTGAGAATCAGAATGTACAGGAATAGAAAAGAAAGCATTTGCTAAGTCAATAACTGAGAAATAACGTGCAGATGGAGGGATTGTAGACAGAATAGTGGAAGGATTAGGCACAATCGGTGCTCTAGGAAAGATAGCAGAATTGACTTGTCTGAGGTCTTGGACAAAGCGCCAAGAGCCATCAGCTTTCTTTACTGGCAAGATAGGAGAGTTTACAGGAGAATATTTAATAGGAATTATAGCCCCCTTTTAACGAGCTCTTTATGTACAGCAGCAATTCCGAGTTCAGCCTCGGGAGAGAGAGGATATTGTGCACGGCGAGGACGGAAGGAGGATTTTGGAAAGATTACTAGAGGTTCACAATTTGCTATTCTGCCAAAATCATTTTTCCCTTGAGACCACAGTGTGTCAGGAATCGAAGAGAGCCATGGAATGCTATCAGTTTGCAATGAACATAAAGAGAGAGACGGGTGACACAGGGAACGAACAACTGGCAGATCAATCTGAATTACTACTTTAGTAACTAGATGGTCTGAGGTGTCAAAAATAACTGGTGCAACGTTCAACCAATCAGTTCTATTTAGACATTTTTCAACCCAGTCCCCAATTTCAACCCAGCGAATGGTGTCAGATTTAGATAGAGAGACATGGGGCACTGAACCACCTAGATAGAAAATACTTTGTGAACATGTGAGGTGAACTGACGCAGCAGCTTTAGTAGATGAAACAAAAATACATGGAATGTGCAAAGTTTCAGGGCATGTGCTGGAGGAAAGAAAAGATTCTAACCAAGGAGTGTCTGCTTCAGCCGGGAAATATTGGGCAGTACAATGCAGGGTGTCCGGGACTTGTAAGTGGGAAATAGGCATGAGGGGAAAGAATGAAGGGCTTTCAAGAGGAGGGTCTGCGGTGAGATCTCAAGGGTCCATGCAGCAAAAGAGGACCTGGGGTGTGTAGTTTGGCATAGGAGCTTAGAAATGCAGCAGTAAAATCCTTGTTTAGTTAAAGAAATTGAGACTGACAATTTAGTCATAAGATCCCTTCCCAGCAAGTTCACAGGGCACAAATGATTTAACAGGAAACAATAAGTTAATGGAGAGCTGTCGGTGCTGAGTTGCACTTGCAGAGGCTTTGAAATTAGTAGCGTGTGTGGTTGTCCTGAAGCAGTGAGAACCTTCACAGTGTCTTTCCGAGGCAGGGACCCCCAACAGCGATAAAGTGGAGCGCGTGGCTCCTGTGTCCACAAGAAATACAGTTTCTTTGCCGTTTACTATTAAAGTCAATAAAGGATCAGTATCGGCATGACGAGTAAGCAAAGGAAACTGGAAAAGTGGCTGGTGGTCCCTGCTAATTCCTAGGACCAAGGAATGTCATTGGGCTCAGGGAGAGGGGGTGGCGGAGGGCTTGTGTGGGCAGTTGCGTCTGAAATGTCCAAGTTCACCGCAGCTGTAACAGGCATATGACGCTGGCGTCAGCTCTGAAGGGTCAGGCATCTGAGCGAAAGGATTATTAGGGCTTGATAATTGGAACCCTCGTCCTCTCCCGCGCCCTCGCCTTCCAAAGAAATTTCTGCATCCTCTCCCCCTAGCCGGATCAGTTCCACCAGTATAGTAATTTAGTTGTGCAGTCAACAGTTTGGTCTGTGTGTCTGACTCTTTTAATTTAGTCTGTCTCTCAGCATGCTCTGCATGACGCTTGACTTCCTCGAACGTAGCGATTTCCCATGCAAGACGTGCGAACTTTGCTTTGAATATCACTTCTCAGTCCCGAGACAAAAGGAGACACTGCAGCACGAATTCTGTCGTTTTCATTGTCTAGGCCAGAGTGATTAGCCATCAGATCTTGCAACCGGTGAGCCCATTCATCCACTGTCTTGTTTTTTTTCTGCTTAGCGGCTGAAATTTGTGACCAGTCTGTGCCCTTTTTATATTTTTCTGCCAGGGCTCCTTTCAAAGGCTCCCACTGGCCGAGGAAAGGACCTTCATTCCCGGGGCCTCGGGGAAGAGCTTCATTCCAAAGCCAAGGGGCACCGTTAAGATCACCGTGATTTACTGTTGCCCATGTGGTGCCCAGCTTTCGGCGGAGCACCAGTGTCCACTCTGCAGCATTTGGTTTATACATATCATCAAGCTGCTGTAACTGTTGCACAAATTTCAGACCACTGACCACTTTGGGAGACAGATGACTCTTCTGGTTTCTGCCATTGCAACCCAGTAGCACCTTGTGAATGATCTGAATCATCTTCCTCAGGGTCAGTATGTGAGGACGGGTCATAATGATATTGTTCATCGTAAAACCTTGCTACAGACGGTTCGTCTGAGGGGTGCAGTTGAAGAAGGGGGTGCAGGAGGTGGAATCGGGGAGTTTGGTAAGGAGGGGGTGGACAGATTACGGGGTATAGGGGGTCTTTCTTCTCGGTCTTCTTTCTTTTACTTTCAGGCTTGGGCTCTGTCTCTACCTTCGTTTTCTGCAACGCTAACAATAACTTTTCCTTTTCTTTCTGTGTTTTGACCTCAGCAGCCAGCAGCTCATTACGCTTCTGTGCCGCTTCCAAGGTCCTATCCTTTATCACCAATTCCCATCTATCAAACATGTACATTCGATACGGACCTTTGTTACAACATCCTCGTGCATTTCTACATAATATTTTCCTTATTTCTTGTATTTCTGATATGTCCACAGTCCCATCTATCGGCCATCTGCCACCACTCTGTTTATTCCATTTTTTACATGGTTTCTTAAAGTCTAATCCGGTTTTCTTTTCTATTAATTTCCTAGGTGAACCCCCTTTCGGACCTGAGTGAAAGCTCGTGTCCGAGACACTTTCCAAAAATAATCCTTCTAACAGAGACTTTTGATTTCCCAAGGGAGTCTCTTTGACCGGTTTACTATTTTGCTTTCCCATAATGAATGGCACTGGACCACAGTAGAACAATTCAGCCCCCGCGGCGTTCTGCTCCCAGTCCTGTCCCACTCCCGGATTAGTACTCAAGTGGTTTTGTGTCCATTGTTTAGCAGAATCGTACAATATTCAGCGTGGAGTCCGGAATACAAGATGTGCTTAACACCAATTCCTTCGTCGGACGCCTCCTATGTGCCAAACTGCTAGTGCATGTCTCCACCACAGAGCAACCCGTAGAAGCAGGATTATGACCAGACGTTAGGAACAGAAAACTCGTCCACCCACTCAGTGTTATTCCCAGACACTCAATTCATATGCTATGCTTTTCTTACTCCCATTCCCCTATTTAATAGGAGTGTGCCACTCACCCCTTTCTATCCCGCTCCCAGGGAGTAACTTACTAACGTACTTGTAGTATCTTACACTGTCCCCCGAGGGACCCAAGTATTATTCTCTATTTTCCAGTTTTACCATCCACTACGTTAGTGATACAGTATTTATTTTCCTTAACTTCCCGTAAACCGGTCAAATCCCTGAGCTACGTCATTCACTCAATCGGACTCCCTCGGTCTACTCACCAAGAAGTTCGTGACTTGCTAGGGAAATCCCAGTTGGTTCGACCTTTGTATTCGGTCAGAGGAGGCCAGGGACTTCTCACACAGGATACGCCCGAGGCAGGCCAGTCCTAACTTTTGCCGGAGCTGGTCCTTCTGACCCGGCCGGAGTCGGTCCTTTTACCGGTCCTCTGAACGATCCCACTCGAGGAGTCACCTGTCCGTCATCTCCGCCCCACGTTCGGGCGCCAGAAAACTGTGGACGAAGGTTCAAAACAATAGCAGGCAGACACCAATTCTAATAAACAGAATTCTTTTATTTTTGACTTCTTGGTGAGTAGAGCGGCTTTGCCTTACAGAGCAATAAGTGCAAAGCCCAACCAGGGTTTGGGTCAGCTGCATTTTATAACAGAAATCTTCAAAGAAAACAGTTAGAAAAAATAAGCTCAGTTTCATCCAAGGTCACAGAACATTCTTACACAATTTGTTGATTACAACGGAAAGCAGAAATTCTAGTCTTATATTTTTAATGAAGCTTATCAGGAAACTTGTCATACATTTGGCATCTTAATTGGACGATAATCTAGGCACTGCTAAAGCAGCTGGGAAGAGCTAAAAAACTTCACTCCACACCGGCAGCTCTACCTTAATAAGCACGCTTATTTTATCTGTTACTAGCGGAATACCTGTGCTTCGCAGCGGAGAAGTAGTGTGTTAAAGAAGGCACGAAAAAGAAAAGGAAAAATTTTAAAAACAACGTAATATGATTGTTAATGTAATTGTTTTGTCACTGTTATGAGTGTCGCTGTGATATATATATATATATATATATATATATATATATATAGCAAAATACCAAGCGCTTCGCAGCGATGTCATGTGTTAAAGAAGTTATGAAAAGAAAAGGAAACATTTTAAAAATAATGTAACATGATTGTCAAAGTAATTGTTTTGTGTATTTGGCGGCAGCGTCACGAAGTTGTTTTCGGTAGCTGCATCAGAAAATGTACCACGACGTCTGACACGCCTCCGTTTTACTGTTTTCTCACAGCTTGGATTGCTGCTGTCATATATACACACACACACACACACACACACACACACACACATATATATATTTATATACACACACATACATACATACATACACACATATATATATATATATATTGTCACACACATGTACATGGGAGGCAGCTGAAGGGCTTGGAAAATACTGTTTCTACATCTGCCCGGGAGGGGCGGGGTACGCTGACGCTCTTTCTGAGTTCTCTGCAGGTCTTACCCGGGAAATCCCACCAGGAACCACCATTTCCAAGAAGGATACATCACTTCCGGGTCTGGCACCAAGAATGAGGTCACTTCCGGTTCCGGCCCCAAGGATGATGTCACTGCCAGTTCCGGCCCAGAGGACGACATCACGTCCGCCCTCTGTCCTATAAAGCCCACTGCCTTTGCTCTGGCAGGCAGTTCTGTTTTGAACTCTGTTGTGTAAACTTGACTATAATGTCTCAAGTACGTTTGCAGCCAGGAAACCGAATTAAACGGGTGGCTGCCCCAAACCTTTTCACGCCTCAAGTCTCATCTTATTACAATACATACACATACATATCTTCATATCTATATACATATATACATATGTATATACAGTAGATATCTACATATACACACATATATATATATACATACCTATCTACATCATATATACACACACATACATACATACACACACACAAATTATATATATGTATATATGTATGTGTGTGTGTGTGTGTGTATATATATACACATACATATACTTGTGTTTATGTTTGTATGTGTCTATATGTGTGTGTATAGGTTTGGTCACTGAGTGCAAGGGAAAAATAATAAATTATAGTCTACAAGTTATTAAACAGTAAAACATTAACGTTTTAAGAAGTACAGGTACATTGAGCACTACTGGAGTGGTTGCGGGTAAACTACATTTTAAAGACTGTGTAACACAACAGGTAAGTAACTAACAGCAGCTAAAATGTATATGGATCATCTCTTGGTAGTAGATTCCTTTTGAAAGGCGCTACACGACGGCTGTGGTATAGAAATTACATTTTCTATGTGAACGTTCAAATTTGTGCCTCTGGTAATGTGCCTTACCGGCATTTAAAGAAAATTAGTTTTGTGTCCTCTGCCGTGTTAAGAGAGAAAGACTTTGGTTTGGGATAAAAGGAAAAAAGGTGTAAAGAAAGAAAGTTGCCTTTTTCTTTTATATAGTATAGAGAGATGTGTTCGCTGACGTTATGATCACCTTTTGGGGACAGTCGCGGTGGGTCTTGTGTAGACTGGTGAGACGTCCCTGCCATTAATCGGCTGTGATGGCACTGTCAGTCCTCCACTCGTGTGCGTGTCTTCATAATCTGAGCTGACAACATCATAATCGTACACGTGCAAAAGAAAGTGACAAAATATTATTTTGTCGCGGTGTAGAAAAGGGGTCCCGTGTTTGCACTTGTCTGGGCTATAGCTCAGGGGGTGGATGAAAAAAATTAAAAGTGGTCACTTTGACTTAAAGCAGAAGCGCAGCCAGCGTCTCAAAGGCCGGCACAGCTATGCACGGCGCCGGCTGCTCGACTTTTGCTGGGCAGGAGACCCCAGTTTTTGCAGACACGTTCACGATATCAAAAGTCTCAGCGCTCTTTGGAGGTCATTCATATATTATATATATAGCAAAATACCCGCCTCACAGTGGAGAAATAGTGTGTTAAAGAAGTAATGAAAAATTAAAGGAAACATTTTAATAATAACGTAACATGATTGACATTGTCATGAGTGTTGCTGTCATATATATGCCTGCATAAATAAGTCACCCTCGTTTTGCTCTTACTTTTTTACCGTTCATTTAATCATGGCTAGTGGCGGAAAAATTATAAAATGGAAGAAGGATGGCTTTACCAAAATAATTATTGATGGCGAATCGATTATTCATAAAGCTTGAATTGGTGATGTTTTTCTGTGTTAACCTCATATTTTTTCATACTTCTTCTCAAACTAAGGTGGTGCGAGGGTAAAATGAATCGGGATGCGCTGATCAATGTAATCGGTGTACCAGGAAATCATGCATTGAGAGAAGTTCCCCTTTGCTTGTAATGCAAAGTGTGATTAAATGCATTATTTTTTAACGCGTTATGGAGCACATGCATCGAAGTTTCTCAGCTGTGCTTGTGCTAAGAAAAGGAAAGATTTTAAAAATAACGTAACACGATTGTGAATGTAACCTTTTGTAAGTAGTGCCTGGAGGATTCAGTGTGGAGAAACTCTAGAGACAGCGTGTGTATTAACTTGTGGATTTTTCTGTGAGTATTTGGTGGCAGTCTGACGAAGAAGACGGCGTTAGCCGCGGAGCTCAGCTCAGAGCGAAATTAGATGAATGGGAGGGGAGATGATGACATGACTCCCCCACCCGCCTTAACTGTCAATCCCCCACAAACACAGTCTCTCAGAATTTGCATAAGCACACCCCTTCACCTACAATTTTAACTTAGTTACAAAGTGATCAAAACTCTTGTTTATATCCTGCGTTCTCTCATTAAACTTGTATCCCGCATTACCTGTGGGCATGTGAAACGCCAGCGGTAGCCTGTCTATGAACTTAATTTAAAGTTTAGGTTTACACCTTGCTTTCTTTCCGAGGTATCAGCACTCATGAATATGGTAGTATATGTCACTCGCTCGCTTCTTATTGTTTCTCTGCCTTCTCAATTATATAATGCATGTTTTCTTAAGCACTTTTTGGAGCTCTTCCTGGTTTCCTATGCACTGCGTCGACAGTCAGTTCACGTGATTACGTGGGAGGCGTGATGATGTCACACGAAACTCCGCCCTCCACGTCTTTCCAGCTCAACTCCATTACAGTTAATGGAGAAAAATACCTTCCAGTTATAACCATTAGGCGTAGAATTTCGAAATGAAACCTGCCCGACTTTTGTAAGTAAGCTGTAAGGAATAAGCCTGCCAAATTTCAGCTTCTACCTACACGGGAAGTTGAAGAATTAGTGATGAGTCAGTGAGTGAGTGAGTGAGTGAGTGAGTGAGTGAGTGAGTGAGTGAGTGAGTGAGGGCTTTGCCTTTTATTAGTATAGATTAAAATCCCAATCTAAACCTCTGCTGACTGCTCACTAGTATGGAGTGAAAACGCAGAGTTTAATTTCACAAAATGACTTTCATTCTAAAATTAGTTTTGCATGCAATTTCACAATTGTAAAATAAAAAATCTGTTTAATATGCTTTTTATTTTCTTTGTTAGGGGTGGTCAATGTTGTTTGAGGCTGAAAGTAATGAATAATGGTCTCTAAAGGTTATTCTAATATTTTCTTCCTTGATCACTCACTAACATTAACATCGTTGCCCCAGTTCTTCATGTCTCCTTCCTTTTGTCTCCACACACTTTCATTTTCCTCACACACTGCCTGCACACACATCCACGCCGACAGTTTTGCTTCACACCATTCATATAGTGATCAGAGGTAACAGCATCAGCACTCACTCTCGACAACTCCATCTAAACCAGTAACCTTTCCAAAGTTCCACAGGAGTCACACTACCAGGCGTAACCTGAGAAGAAGAGCCAACACAATGTGTGCCTGTAAGTGCTGCCTATCTGCACCATCCCACTGTCCATACTCTACACCAGAAGGCATTTTCACAATGTTTTAGTACATGGAGAAGAAGGCTGCCAATGAGAATATATTCACTCGTCACGACTGTCCACTAATAATCCTGTTCTTGATATGTGCTGCTCAGTCTTTACTAAACTGCTGTTGTTAAAAATGCTAAATAAATCAGATTTATAATCAGGTAATGAAGCCACTCAAATGTTATCTACAGCAAATTAAATCAAGATAAACCTAACTGTGCCTTTCTACCTGGAGCCAATTCAGAAACTGCTGTAACTCACATTATAAATGACATTCTGATTGAACACAATGCAGGAAACTCCACCATTATTAAAATTTTAGTCTTAAGGACAACATTTGAGAATCAGCCGGCTGGTCAGACACTGTCCTTATGTGGTTTAGTTCTTATTTATCAACTCATTTTTATTATTTACAGAACTCCCAATTCCTGCCGTCCTCAGGGTCTGATGTTGTGGCCGTCAGTGTTTTGGATGTCACTCTGAAATGTAATATCATCTTTACTGTGTAGGCTGATGATACTCAGTTGAATTTATGAATGTTTTTAAAACCTTCTTTTAATTATATTTGCAGCTTTATTGAGTTAAAATAATAAATTAAAGAAAAATATATTTTCATTTCTCAAAGAAGGCAGGTGTTTATCCATTGTCATTGTGTGATTATGTTGTGTGTTTTATCTGCAGGTCATTTTGTGTTTCACTTTACTGCAGTTCATTTGTAAAATTTGTTTAAGAATTGTACTACCATTACACAATGTCATTTTCACAGTTTCCATTCTTCTCTTTTCTTTTTCTTTTCAGGTTGTGAAGCTCCAGTTTTCACCCTACAGCCTCCTGAACCTCAGAGCAGAGTGGAGTTTTTACAATGTGAGCCTGTACTTTGATTAAATGGATCATCACAATAGAAATCATTTCTCTTTTAATATCTCAGTCTTAAGATATGAAGTGTAACCAGCAGAACATGTGGTGTGAATGTTGTGTGACTGATGAGCTGAAAGTGATGGGGGTCCTGTGACAGCTGCATTAGGGGAACGAGAGATTCAGGACTGTGATGTACCAAAGCATCTGTTGGTCCTAAATCAATCAATCTGAAGAGTCAATTGAATTCACAGGTAAAAAACACAAAAACATCAAATGAAATCCTGCCGACTACGCCAAGTCCTACATCCATTGTTCTTTTTCCCAAGATCTACAATTTTCAAAGAATTTTGTCCCTGCAAGGATTTTTTTTCTTATCTTCTTGGGGGAAAAACAAGGCCAGTTAAAGCCCACTAGGACATTCCTTGTGTGATTTTCAGCTCTACTAGAAATGCATTGTTGTTTATCTTCAATTTTTTTACCTCTTTTCCTTTGTACTTTTACTGCACTTTTTATTTTGTAGTTTCTCAGTATTATGTGGTTTTCTATTTTTGCTTGTTTGCCTTTAGTAATATTAATGATAATACTGTAATAATTATTTATGTTGTGGATTTTATCCAATGAATGAAGTCCAATGTGCTAGAAACAAAATTACAAAATCCATTACCATTAAAATACAATACACATATTCATATAGATAATCAATGTTAAAATAAAAATTAAAGTGAATTGTTATTATTATCAGAAATAACAAAAATTCCAGTAAGTGTTGTGGTCATTTACAGAACATATTGAGTAAGTGTAACAATTTAAAAATGCTGGATATTTTTCTCACTGACTTGTCGAAGATCCAAATGTCAGTGTGAAGCGTCCATTAAAACTCTGTCCTCAACGGTGATATTATGGCATTTATCGTAATTCCCGATGACTGAGACTTCATCCCCAATGTATGGTTTGCCTGTCTTTGCCTTTGTTGTCTGTTATCATCTTTTTGCTCTTTCATTTTAAATCCCCACAGAATTCTGTCCAATCAGATGAGCTCTTTACTATCTACAGCACATTGGAGTCTCATCAGCGCAGCTCTTGATTGGTTGTTGTTAATGGTCTGTGTTGTGCTCCTCCCCCAGTCCCGTTACACATTCCCAGATTTCCTCACTCATTTTCTTTTCTCTCCTTTCAGACATCTGTCCCCTCATGCTGGACATCAACACGGCACACAGATGGCTCCGTCTGTCTGATCGGAACAAGAAGGTGACACATGACAGGACAAAGACCAAATACACCAATCATCCTGAGAGGTTTGACTGCTGTCCTCAAGTTCTGTGCAGAGAGGCTCTGACTGGGTCTCGCTGTTACTGGGAGGTGGAGTGTACTGGTGAAAGTTTGAGGATAGGAGTCGCATATAAAAGAATAAGAAGGAAAGGATGGGGCTTGGACTGCAGCCTTGGACAGAACAACAAGTCTTGGAGTTCCTTCTGTTCTAATTCTGAGCACTATGTGCGTCATAATAACCAGCAGACTGTAATCAGCGCCCCCTACAGTCCCAGAATAGGTGTGTATCTGGACTGGCCTGCTGGCTCTCTGTCATTTTATAGCGTCTCACACACAATGACCCTCCTGCACAGGTTCAACACCTCCTTCACTGAGCCCCTCTATCCAGGGTTTTAGTTTGGTCTTCACTGCAGTGTAACAATCAGCCATCTGACACCATGTGACCACTGACCAGTACCCTCCAACCATCATCTGATGTCTCCACTAGCACAGGTTCTCTTCTTTTTGTAGTTTAGTGTCAAAATTAATTTGACAGGATAGGTGGAGAGAAGCTCTTAATTGACTGAATCTGGGGAGGAGAATGCAGGGTGAGTGCCGCTGTCAGGGTCTCCATTATTATTGGGTTTGATTTAATCTTTGAGTCGCCAATGAGGTGTGTGTGTCTTTGTAAGGTGCAGTGACCCCTCACATCTACACATAGAAGTCTGACCAGCAGGGGTCACTGTTGATTTACATTACATTTAAAAGATGAGGTAAGTGAACCCTTTGGAATTCCTTGGATTTCTGCATTAATTCCTACTAAGATGCCATCTTATCTTCACCTAAGTCCCAATTCTAGACAACCACAATCTGGCTAAACTAATAACATACCAACTGTTGGACTTTCCATGTCTTTGTTAGGCACATTGATTGATCGTTCACAGTGTAGACTGGCAATACTAACCGACCAAGTTTTAATTATTTAAATTTTTTTATTTAAAATGTGTTGATCCTCCTTTATCTTCCACGTCCTGCACCAAGCATTTCCTTTTCTTGCTTATAAGACCTGCACAATGTTTGGGGTGACTTATGGACCATCTCTCCCTACAAACCTGTTTCAGTTCCTCAGTATTTCTTGTTGCACAGCTCTCTTCGGATCATGCTGCTGCATCTCAAAGGGGTTACGGTCAGGACTCTTGCATGGTCAAACGTCTTTACCAGCCATTCTTTTGTTTATGTCCTTGTGTGCTTTGGGTCATTGTCTTGAGGCTTGAGGTCATGGACTGCTGCCCTTACGTGTTTTGCTATTCATTTGAATTTCTTGTTTCCTCAATATTTGTGTTGTGTCCAGGTCATGAATTAGCAAAGCAGGCCCAATCCACGATTCTCCTTCTACTTTGTGTCATAGTTGGGATGAGGCTTTGATGTTGGTGTGCAATGCCCTCTTTCACCAAACCTAGTATTGTGCATTTCTGCCAAAAAGTTCAACTTTTGTCTCATCTTTCTATTTAACATTTTCCAAGGAGCATTGTGGAACATTCAGGTGGTCCTGAGCAAACTTATGCTGCAATTATTTTTTTTTCAGGTTTGCCTTTTGTGCTGTTGGACTGATTGTGACCTCATACCCACTCCTAGGGAGTAACTATAGTCCTGAATTTCCTCCATTTGTAGACATTTTATCTTACCATGGATTAGCGAACACCCAGGTCTTTAGCAATGCTTGTGTAGCCTTTTCCAGCTTCATGCATTTCTATGATGCGTTCTTCTAAGGTCCTGTGACATTTGTTTGGATTGAGGTGAGGTTCACACTAACCACTTTAACTTGAAGAAAGCAGAATTGTCATCTGCCAGGCTTAGAATTTAATCATCTTTAATGAAACAACTTCCTCCATTTAGCTTTAGGAGAAATCATTAACACTGAGGGTCACTTACTTTGTCCAGCCTGCACTGTCTAATGATGACTCAGTGTGCTGAATAAGAATCTGGAAAGTAGAACAGTTTGTGTGTTACTAGTTTAGTCAGATTGTGTTTTACTATGAATTGTGACTTAGATGAAGATCAGATCACATTTTATTGGAAATCAAATCCATTGAAGTCCAAAGAGGTCACTTACTTTGTCTTGTTAAAGTATATATATTAAAGGCTGGGACATAATAACTGTTGTGTCCTCTGAATTTCACCTGTTAGGTAGGACAAACACATGAACCTGCTGGGGCAGCACAAATGAAAGGCTTTATTAAGGCCTCAGTATAAACAGCTATTGACAGAAATGTGTACGAGTGACAAAGGTCTCTAGGCTGCTGTCCTGTCACCACACATTTTTGCCCCTCAGTTGGTCACTCAAGAGGTTTGTCACTTCTGAATAAATTGTCTGTGAATTCCTGAAGATGAGGACTCACTAGTCACTTAGGTATCAGGCACACTGATGGAGTTTGGTGTTTTACTGAGGCACTTGATGTCACATTAGACATTAAACTGCACCTCCTCCTTCCTGCTCTCAGGTTTGCCAAAGTCACCCAAGCATAAGGAGTTGAGTCAGATGACTAACTTCTCCATCACTGTCAACATTTAAAGTACCCATCACATTTGATACCTGTCAGCACTTTATCTAACCCTAATTCACAATTCCCTCAGGACCCCTGCATATGCTGTGTTTTATTTTGGTAGAGTAATATATGTATTGCTCTACTTTCCCCTATTGTATTATTAATATGCAGCCTTAGAATGCCTAATCTCACAGACTTACCACTGTATATAAGATATTATTTTATATAACTTATCCCCACCTTCCCTTCTATATCTATAACCTCAGGCAATTAGATGTAGTAAAAAGACAAGCAGGAGTTAAGTCACACATAAAATAATGTATTACTGATAATATTCATAAATAATAACAAAATGCAAAGTACATTTGAATATTGGCAACCATACAACCTGATCAAATGGTGATGTGTAATTCAGGTGGCACACAGACTTGCAGTTACTTAAAATGTCTCTAGTTAAGGCATCGTTGGTGCTCAGCTTTCAGCCACATGTCTGTTCAATATGGCTGCTGAGCTGTGCTCTTCATTGTGTTGTCTTCATCATCACAGGTTAGCAAGAGAGATGCTTCTTCATCATATGTCAGTCAGAGAGAGAGATGCTTCTTCATCATATGTGGGTCAGTCAGAGAGAGAGAATGTGGTTGAGCAAGTACATTTATAGATGTTCTCTCCAATTCCTAGAACCAATAGGACATCATGGTACTTGAAGGCCTCTGAGACAAGCCAATTCCAAACAGCCATACCTCAGACCAATGGGTGAAATAGAACATCTTATCTCCTGCTAAAAAGACCATATATTACACTAACCTGGCTTTGTGTGGGGGATGGGGGAAAAGACTTTAGCAAAGAAATGCTCATCAAACTGTTTTAAGACACATCCCCCAAATCCTGTCATAAAATTACAAAGAAAAATCGTAAACATGGGGGGGATAAACAAGAATGCCTCTCACCAAGGTACCACTAAATTACATTGGTTTGCCGAAATTATAAATAAAGACATACAAAACATTTATCAAGTTATGTGTAAAATCTCACATCACAACATGCTGCATGTCACCTGACGACAGTCTGTATAAACAGGCAGATTAAGGTCCAGGTTGACTGCCTGTATTACACGACTAAGCAGCAGGTGGAGACTGTGAGTTCTAAATCTGTCATCTTCTTTGAGCCTGATGGGGGTCAAAAGGAAGTGAAAGAAGTAAAGAAGGAGCGAGGGGTGATAGTGAGAGTGGAGGGTGTCGGGGGGAGTAAGGGCAAGATGAACAACCTTAAGGAGCTTAGTGAATCACGTGAGTGTGCTGCTTGTGTGTCTGTGCCACTGTAACATAACTTGATAAATAAAGATTTGTTCATCCTTTCTGACTTTTTCTTCTTTGACTTGGCACACTCTGATAGCCGCCCTGTGATCACAGATTGCTTTCCTCATTGGTCAAATTTGTGTCCCAATATGTGACTGACATTTAATTCTTTAAACACTCGATCATCAGACAGGCTGTCACATGATGAGCTCTTCCCTGCTGGCCTAAACCCTGTTGTCTTCTTCTCTCACTCTTCACTTCAGCTGTCTTGTTAATTCCCGCTCTCTGACCTCTTAAAGCTATTGGTCTCTGTGGTCACTCACATACATGTCACATATGTACATTGGCAGTGATTCAGGTCAGAATCTCATTTTAAAGTTGATGAGCACATTAAAAACTTTCTTAGTCACTTTGGGTCTGTTGCCCCCTACATCGTGACCAGCTCTGCTGTTGTCCATGTCCTGATTTCAATGACAATCCTGTCCCATCCTGATGTCCATAGTTCCCTTTAATTTTAAAATGTGTTATTATGAAAGTCTATGTCATCTCACATAGTAATCTCAAGCTGAAGTTTTTCTATTGTTATCCCATCCAAACAAATAGCACAGGTAGAGACGACATTACTGTGCAAATATAAAACATGTAGTGCATCAATAAAATGTGCACAACTTAGTGCAAATACAACATGCAGTGCAAACAGACAAGACAGTGTGCAGTAAACTGACATGACAACGGTAGGACAACATCCAGCAGATCAGTTCTAACTGGATCAGTAACAGCTTGACAGCAGAGGCGACATTACTGTGTTAAAAAGGTGAAATATAAGCAGATAACAAATGTACATCTAGAATGTAGTAAGTGTTTTCCACTAATAAAGAGCAATGTGTGCATTTGACCTAAATGGTTTTCAAATTTGTGAATAGTGCAAAGTTCACAGTTCAACAGCTATTAGCGGGAGTTGCTCAGACATTAAGGAGTCGGAAAGCATGGGGAGGAAGAAACTGTCACACAGTCTGGATGATCTGACTTGGATGCTGCAATGCCATCTGCTAGATGTCAGGAGCTCAAGAAGCCCATGTGCTGGGTGTGAGGTGTCAGTCACAATGCTGGATGCCTTGTGGAGGTTGTGTGTGCTGTGGGTGTCTTGTATGGAGTGCAGAGACACACCAATGAAGTCTGTCCTTAGCTGTCTTAGCAGTCCTCTGTAGTAACCTGTGATCCGTAGCCCTACAGTCCCCATACCACACCATGATGGACCTATTCAGTACAATAACACATTCATGTGTGTGCTTTGCAAAGTGGCTTATGTGTGGTCAGTAAAAGAATGGTGCTATATAATAAGGAGTGATTGGCATGGTTGTGAACAGGGTGATAAATAGCCATTATTTCAGTGCTGGGTCATGAATAACCCACCCTGGCAACCCCACGTGAAAGACAACAACGAACTTTGTAAAGGAAGCCCATCCTTAGCAGGGCTCACTCTCTCCCGCCCCCGCCCCCCACACACACAGACACATATGGATGCTATCCGGGCCAATTACAGTAAATTAATATTTAGGCAGCATCATACTTCCATAATCTAATGTTTATAATAAACTGTACATAGGTTATAGTGTGTGTGTGTGTATGTGTGTGTTCACCTTGTGATAGACTGGCACCCTGTCCAGGGGTTGTTCCAGCTTAGCCCCCAGTGGTTACTGGGATAGGCTCCAGAGTCCCCATGGCCCTGCTCAGTATAAGCACGTTTAAACATGGATTGATTGATGGATGGATTATGTTTCATAAAATGAGGGGCTTCACTTACCTCGATGGAAGTTTAATAGCTGGGAACTTCAACTACAGAAAGAGGTAAAAAAAAAATAAAGTGTGAGCTTAACTGAATAAATAATAAAATTAATTACTGGCATTGACAAAAGGCAAAACTGGTTATGAGTTATTTGATAGATTGACATTTGCTTCTTCTCTTCCTAATATTCTTATAACTTTAATAAGTTAGAAAAGAGAACTTACTATGGGATGGACATTTTACTCAAAGCGCTCAGCAATTGCATGTTAAGGGCCTCGCTCAAGAGCCCAACAGAGCAGAGTCCCTTTTGGCATTTACAGGAGTTGAACCAACAACCTTCCTATTGCCAGTGCAGATCCCTAGCCTCAGAGCCACCACTCTGTCACCAGCTGCCAGGCTCTCACATTACAAATCTGTTTATGGTGATTTATGTGTTGTGTTTTATTTTTATTTAATTTCAGTTTGTAATAAATAAATAAGAAATACTGAAATGAGTTAAACTTTAGCAGACCCCCTGTGACAGGTCATCTATTCTGTCACTTTGTGGTCTTCACTCTCTGAGCTCCTGTCTCACATTAACAGTTCACCCTCAGTGTCTCCTCAGATGTTCTCTCTGTGAGCTCTCAGCTTTCTCTTTAAATCTCCTCCTCCTCCTCCTCCTCACTGACCACAAACTTTCACTTTCGTTTCTTCACAAGTCACTTCCTTGTTTGTTTGCCTGATTCTCTCTGCCTGCCTCTCCTCAGACTGACGATGGCTGAAGCCCAGCTGTGTGGATTACAAGACGAGTTTACCTGCTCAGTGTGTCTGGACACCCTGACTGACCCCGTGTCACTGCATTGTGGTCATAATTTCTGTCTGAAGTGCTTAACAAACTACTGGGATCAGACCAAAGAGAGCAGCTGTCCTCAGTGCAGACACACCTTCACCACAAGGCCTGAACTGAAGAGAAACACTCAGCTGAATGAAGTGATCAAGAAATTTAAGAGACCAAGACTCAGCCCTCATCCGTCTCAGAGTTATGCCGGCCCTGGAGATGTGGAGTGTGACTTCTGTACTGGGAAGAAGTTCAGAGCGGTGAAGTCCTGTCTAACCTGTCCAGCCTCCTACTGTCAGACTCACCTGCAGCCTCACTTTCAAATAGCAGCCTGGAAGGGACACAAGCTGGTTGATCCTGATAGAAATCTGAAGGAGAAACTCTGTGAGAAACATCAGAAAAGTCTGGAGATGTTTTGTAAAACTGATGAGACGTGTATCTGCATAATGTGTGGAATGACTGAACATGATGGTCACGAAAAGGTCGAGCTGGAGATGGAACGTGAAGATAAAGAGGTGAGTGGAGCTTAGTGTTTAATGGAAGCTTAATACATAAAAGAGTTAAGTGATATGTAAATGTAGTTTTGCAGAGAAATCTGTTCCTTCATGTTGAGGAGTCTCAGTTTGCTTGTATAGGGCAGCAGGAAGATGGAGCCTATCCTGGTGAGACTGGGTGGAAGACATGAAACAGTCCAGGATGAGATACAGAGTGTGATCCATGGACAGTCGAGTGAGCTGAGTGCTCTCATTAAACTGAGCGGAGGTTCTTTGTGTTCTGATCACTTGTGTCTCGAGTACCTCAGGCCTCTTTAAGTTCAGAGATTTTATCCTTCTTGTGAACTTGAAGATAATGGCTTCCTTAAAGCAGTCCAGACCTTTGCCCAGCGTCAGAGAATATTAAATATGTCAGTAAAGACAGGTGCTTACTGGTCTAAGGGTACCAGGTGGGACTCCTCAGGGTCTGCTGCTTTCCCGATATTCCGTTTCCTAAAGAGGTTTTTGTACCTCCAGGGTGGGTTGGAGAGGAATGACTGGTGGGAGGGAAGTCGAAAAGGTGAATCAGACTTCAGTGAAGGGGGTCTGAGGCGGTGACACTGAAATGGTTGTGAGAGGGAGAGGGGGGGGCTGTTGACACAGAAGGCATAGGGTCAGAGTCCAAGCAGGGGTGCATGTCCTTGTCAACCCAACAATAAAACTCATTCAGATGATTAGCTAAAATGGAGGAGGATGAGGCCTATGAGCTCTTCTGCCTGGGATTTGTAAGTGTTTTCCAGAGAACTTCACACTGCCTGCCTATTACTGCTAAAGCTCTCCAGCTGATCTTTAGAAGTTGCTTTTGTAGCTCTCAGAACTTTATTAAACTGCCACTTTGCAGATTTATATTCATCCCTCTTTCCAGACCTGTGTATCTGGGCATTAGCAGCTCTGAGAACCGTCAGCTCCTTGGTGAACTGCAGCTTGTTGTCGGTGTATCTCACAATGGACTTCTTAGGGAGACACACATCTTCAGAGCAGGAGATATAAGATGTTACACTTATCAGCTTATTCATCTCTGCTGCTACACCAGCCATCCATGGCTTTCCAATCTGTGAAGCCTAAACAGTTCATCAGCCTTCAAACAGCCTCAGGAGTCCATTTACTACTAACAGTCCTGGTGGTCTTTGATGCATCCAGTTACTGTTTATAGCTGGTGTGATCCCCGGGCGCGTACCCTGACGCAGACAGAAAGGACATGGGTTCGGCACACAACACACACTTTTATCTACAGTGGGCAGCACTTTTCTCTGCTCCCTACAGCACAACACAGTACAGCAAAGCACCACCACAGTCCCTTTGCCACCCCTTCAGTCCTCCACACAGGCTTTGTCCTCTTCCTCCCGACTCTGGCCGTTGGATGCTGGCCACTGGCCCCTTTTTATAGGCCACCCAGAAGGACTCCAGGTGCCCAACAAGCTTCTTCTGGCAGCTCTTCTGGGTGTGGTGGAAGTGCTGCAAATAGGGCCCCTCAAATGTCCATGTGCCCCCTGAACCTGCTGGAAACATAAGAGGCTGCCCTCTGTTGGACAGGGGGTGAAACTCTCCTGGAAGAACTCTTTCCCTCGGGCCTTTCATAAGGGTAAGGGCCCCAACCGTCCGCCACACTGAGACAAATCATGGTGTGGTCAGTGTGGACAAGAGGTACACAGGAGAAATGGTAAAATGACCCTTTAATGTTGGTGTAAAAGTGATCCAATGTTCTGCCCTCACATGTTGGGCAGTTGATCAGTTTGGTGGTATCTAGGCAGATCGTCTTCATGTTACTGAAGTTAAAATCCCCCATATTGAAAATGAAAGAACAGGTGAATTGATTTTCCAAATGATGAATGTTATCAGCTAGCAACTGTTCTACCAATTGAGTATTCTCTTCAGGAGGAATGTAAATACCAACCAGTATAACAGAATGAAATTCCCAGGTTAGATAGAATGGGTTGCAATGAATGACAAGAGCTTCAATATCAGCAGAGGAAAAAGAAAGAATTTCAGACACATCCCTGCATCAGCCGTTGCTCATAAACAGGCACACGGCGCCACTTTGAGATTTTTCACAAAGTCCACTGCTGTGGTCCACTCTGAATAACTGATATCCTGACAGTTGAACACTGTTGTCGAACATCTGAAAGGCATATTGTCAAAAGTGAAACACGAAAGCCTCTGCATCTCCAGCACACCTGAGTTCCAGCCTGCATACCGCAGTACCACCTGGTGAAGTGGGATTGATGGGTGGCAATCCTGTAGGCAGACCGGGACAACTTCTGCCGTAAATCTCCCTCATCACAAACAAACAGAGGAGAAAAATCCGATGGAACAAAGGCCTGTATGTTCAAAAGCTCTTCACAAGTAAAAGTAATTCTTGGAGTCAACAGAAAACACCAACCACTCAGTATACACAGAGAATGAGCGCATCAGAAAAACGTGGCAGCCTGGTCAGCGCCCAATATGTCAGGAGTTTGATTCTGTTGTCAGGTGTACCTCCTGTGCTGCTTTAGTGGCCGTTCAAATTACAAGGTGAGCCCCCCATCACTGTTCATTCATCACCATTCATTACGTTATTCTCTGGTATTTGGTTTGCTGTCTCATATTTTTTTTTTGTTCTTATTTCATTCTTCCAGTTTCCACGTCACACATTGGTATTTTGGTTGTGATGTTTGCCTCTTATGAACAGGTGTTTAGTTCTCGTCACCTCTTATTTTATTCTTTATTCTATTTCATTTACTTAGAAAATTAGGGACTCATTGCCTGGAAGAAAAAGTTTTTTTGCTCTTGTAACGCATTGCCATTTTTGAAGCATTTGATGTTTGAAGTCAGTTGATTAAATAAAAACGATAAAGCCGTAAAGTGAGTGGACCCATCTGCACAATGTGACTCACCCGATACGTGCAGGTTGCCATCTGTCACATCTTCATCAGTGTCCTTCAACCCAAAGTATGACGACTTTTATTATTATGTTAAGACTTGTTCTTGTCTTCTGTAGTCTTATTTCAGCTTCTTGTCTGACTGAATAAACACCAAGACGCTTACTGCATTACATAATTTGCGATGTCTCTTAGTTGATTGGCTCATTCATCACTGCATTGATGTTAGTTTGCAATTTCATAGATAAATGTACAATTCTGATTTTATGTAATTTTTGTGCATATTATATTTATGTATTTTTCTTTATATGAGTTCTTCTTTATATTAGCATCATTAATCACTGTATTGATTTTTTGAGGTGATATATTATTATTATTATTATTATTATTATTATTATTATTAATAATATTATGTATTTCTCTTTAAAGCATATATATATATATATATATATATATATATATATATATATATATATATATATATATATATTAGCATATATTTTTTTACTTTGTTGACTTTCATGTTAATATACACCCCAGCTTATCCCTTATTCTTATTACTATATCTGCCTGTTTCTCTTCATGAGTGTGTAACCCTGGACTTCTTAAACTCCTTGTGAATGACTGACCCCCAAAACATCAGTGCCCTGTGTTCCAATGTTACCTGTGCCGGGGGCTGCAGCTGCCTTCTGATGTAAAAATCACCCTGATGCCCCTTAGCCCTGTGCCCATCCATTATTAACCAAATCTGAGTCTCATGTTAAACTCTCTGATCTCTCCAGTCCTCACAGGAGTGTCTTGTGTCACAAACAGCACTTCTGATAAGACCTCCTTGTCTCCTCTGCTCCTCCATTTTCACTCTTTTCTTACACAATTGGCAACCTGCTCTTACTTTTGTCACTTACTGTGACATTGACAATGACAACTGGATCTGCACCTGTCTTTAAAATAGCCAAGCCACATGCCAAACGAGCCATTAAGTATCCCACCATGTTACACTTTATGTTGCACTTTGTTTTCTCATCATTATTGAAATCTGAGTTTGTTTACTTTCATTTGCCTTCTTATTTGTAGAATTAAATTGTAAATGTTGTCCAGTTTCTCTGAGGAGAGATCATGAACTGAAACAGCACGGTTCTGCACCCACCAGTATCAGTTATATCTTCTTTGTCTTTCAGCTTCTCCCATTTAGGGGTCTCCACAGTGGATGATTTGTCTCCATCTCTCCCTGTCTTTCACATCATTTTCTGACATACTGACTGCCTTCATGTCCTCCCTCATCACATCCATAAATCTCCTCTTTGGCCTTCCTCAATTCCTCTTCCCTGGTAGCTCCATCCTCATCATTCTTTCGCTGATGTGCTCCTCATCTCTCCTCTACTCAAACCATCTCAATCTCACCTCTCTCACTTGGTCATCACTCTGTCATTCCTCTGTTGTCCTCCTAATATACTCGTTCCTAATCCTGGATACCCTCATTACTCCTGGGGCCTCATGTATAACGCCGTGCGTAGAACTCGCACTATAACATGGCGTAAGCACAAAAACCGAAATTTGCTTACGCACAGAAAAATCCAGATGCAGGAATCTGTGCGTATTCCAACTTCCACGTTCTTCCGCTACATAAATCCTGATCAGCGTGAAAACTAACGCTCGTGCACGCGCATTTTGTAACGCTCCAAATCCTCCCAGAAGTACGCCTATTTGAATATGCAAATCAATATAAATTGCCCTTAAGCACAGCCTTCTGTGAAAAGACAATGGGAAAAGCACGGGGGAAAATATAAGAATTTCAGCGAATACCAAGTGGAGGCAAATGAAAAACAAACTATTTGTTCAAATAAACCGTGGTATAATCAACAAAAGGAAGTTGATCGAGTGACATAGCGTGTTGGAGAAACTTGAAAGCTCACATTCACAAAATCGCACAGTGCCGGAAATAAAAAAGAAGTCACATATCAAAGTCGCCGTGAAAAGCCGAGTTGTAGACCACCGTCTGAGTGTCATAAGAAAGCTTATTAGGGTACAGAGAAAAAAGGCACACGGTGGGGAAAAAGCACGAAATGTCAACTTCAATCTCGACATTTCCACTTTAATCACGTAGTTTATTTTGTCATTAAAGTAGAACATTATAAACTTCATCTTAAAATCGTTTAATTAACCAGTTTCTCAAATCACATCGTAATTAAAGTAGCACGTTAAATGCTTTGTTTTGTATTTGATCTTCTACTCGTATGTGCTCTATGTGTGTGAATCACTACTTGCTTCTTAAACTGGCTCTCTTCCTCTAACTGGACACAGAGTCCATTACATTCGTGATATTACAGCTCTCTGAATAACTAAAATACTGAGATGTATACGTGATGTCATTTTCATGATGATAGGAGTTAAAGCACGTTATTAAACATGTGTTTCACTTCGATTAAATAATTTATTGCAGCAGTACTCAGGGGTGGCTCTAGGCTAGTGGTGCCACTGGGCAGAGGAAGAATCGGGGGCTCCTTCGCCCACCCGTCAGTAAGGTAGCTTATCACGGTGGATGGCCACGTCCGTTGCAGACACTGCATAGCCGCCTCGTGCTCATGACACAAGCATTTAACTTTAACCGAAATTTGTCGCTGTGTTTTTAGCTGTGTTGTTATTTTCTCTTTCTGTTTTATATTCAATATATATTGGCGTAGCCGTCACTGCAGTCAGTGCTTTTCTTTCCCCAAGTAACCGATCGCCACACAATCAGCTCTGTAATAGACGTTAAGCCATCTGTGAGCTTAGCGCCGATTCTTCAAAAAGTTTAAAGAACATTGAAATATCTTCGTAGTACATGTTTAATTATTCTATCCTTAATGACACTCCCAGTGAAGAATATAGATTATTTAAATGAAGTTAAAGTTTTATCTGTATAATCTATACTAATAAAAGGCAAAGCCCTCACTCACTCACTCATTCACTCACTGACTCACTCACTGACTCATCACTAATTCTCCAACTTCCCGTGTAGGTAGAAGGCTGAAATTTGGCAGGCTCATTCCTTACAGCTTACTTACAAAAGTTGGGCAGGTTTCATTTCGAAATTCTACGCCTAATGGTCATAACTGGAAGGTATTTTTCTCCATTAACTGTAATGGAGTTGAGCTGGAATGACGTGGGGGGGCGGAGTTTCGTGTGACATCATCACGCCTCCCACGTAATCACGTGAACTGATTGTCAATGCAGTGCGTAGAAAACCAGGAAGACCTCCAAAAAGCGCTTAAGAAAACATGCATTATATAATTGAGAAGGCAGCGAAACAATAAGAAGTGAGCGAGTGACATATACTACCATATTCATGAGTGCTGCTGCCTCGGAAAGAAAGCAAGGTGTAAACCTAAACTTTAAATTAAGTTCATAGACAGGCTACCGCTGGCGTTTCACATGCCCACAGGTAATGCGGGATACAAGTTTAATGAGAGGACGCAGGATATAAGCGAGAGTTTTGATCACTTTGTAACTAAGTTAAAATTGTAGGTGAAGGGGTGTGCTTATGCAAATTCCGAGAGGCTGTGTTTGTGGGGATTGACAGTTAAAGGCGGTGGGGAGTCACGTCATCATCTCCCTCCCATTCATCTAATTTGGTCTGAGCTGAGCTCAGCGCTAATGCCGTCTTCGAAGCAACCGTCAGACTGCCACCAAATACTCACAGAAAAATCCACAAGTTAATACACACGCTATCTCTCGAGTTTCTCCACACTGAATCCTCCAGGCACTACTTACAAAAGGTCACATTGACAATCGTGTTACGTTATTTTTAAAATCTTTCCTTTTCTTAGCACAAGCACAGCTGAGAAGCTTGATGCATGTGCTCCATAAGCGTTAAAAATAATGCATTTAATCACACTTTGCATTACAAGCAAAGGGAGCTTTTGTCAATGCATGATTTCCTGGTACACGATTACATTGATCAAGCGCATCCCGATTCATTTTACCCTCGCACCACCTTAGTTTGAGAAGAAGTCTGAAAAATATGAGGTTAACACAGAAAAACATCACCAATTCAAGCTTTATGAATAATCGATTAAGCCATCAATAATTGTTTTGGTAAAGCCATCCTCCTTCCATTTTATAATTTTTCCGCCAATAGCCATGATTAAATGAGCGGTAAATAAAGTAAGAGCAAAGCGAGGGTGACTTATTTAGGCAGGCATATATATGACAGCAACACTCATGACAATGTCAATCATGTTACGTTATTATTAAAATGTTTCCTTTTCTTTTCATTACTTCTTTAACACACTACTTCTCCGCTGCGGCGGGTATTTTGCTATATATATAATATATGAATGACCTCCAAAAGCTGAGACTTTTGATATCATGAGCGTGTCTGCAAAACTGGGGTCTCCTGCCCAGCAAAAGTCGAGCAGCCAGCGCGTGCATAGCTGTGCCGGCCTTTGAGGCGCTGACTGCGCTTCTGCCTTAAGTCAAAGTGAGCACTTTTAATTTTTTCATCCTCCCCTGCGCTATAGCCCAGACAAGTGCAAACACGGGACCCCTTTTCTACACCACGGCAAAATAATATTAAGGCGATTCACACTTTCTTTTGCACGTATACGATTATGAGGTCATCACCTCGGATTATGAAGACCTGCACACGAGTGGAGGACTGACAGTGTCATCACAGCTGATTAATGGCAGGGGCGGCTCACCAGTCTACACAAGACCCACGCGACTGTCCCCAAAAGGCGATCATAGCGTCAGCGAACACATCTCTCTATACTATATAAAAGAAAAAGGCAACTTTCCTTTCTTTACACCTTTTATCCCAAACCAAAGCCTTTCTCTCTTAACAGTGCAGAGGACACAAAACTAATTTTCTTTAAATGCCGGTAAGGTACATTACCAGAGGCACAAATTTGAACGTTCACATAGAAAATGTAATTTCTATACCACAGCCATCATGTAGCGCCTTTCAAAAGGGATCTACTACCGAGAGATGATCCATATACATTTTAGCTGCTGTTAGTTACTTACCTGTTCTGTTACACAGTCTTTAAAATGTAGTTTAGCCGAAACCACTCCAGTAGTGCTCAATGTACCTGTACTTCTTAAAACGTTAATGTTTTACTGTTTAATAACTTATAGACTATATTTTATTATTTTTCCCTTGCACTCAGTGACCAAAGCTATACACACATACATACATACACACACACATATATATATATATAATTTGTGTGTATGTATGTATATATATATATATGTAGATATATGTATATATATATATGTGTATATGTAGATATGTATATATAGATATGTAGATATGAAGATATGTATGTGTATATATATGTGTATATGTATATATATATATATGTATATGTGTGTGTGTGTGTGTATATATATATGACAGCAGCAATCCAAGCTTTGAGAAAACAGTAAAAAGGAGGCGTGTCAGACGTCTTGGTACATTTTCTGATGCAGCTACCGAAAACAACTTCGTGACGCTGCCGCCAAATACACAAAACAATTACATTGACAATCATGTTACATTATTTTTAAAATGTTTCCTTTTCTTTTTCATAACTTCTTAAACACATGACATGCTGCGGCTGGTATTTTGCTATATATATATATCACAGCGACACTCATAACAGTGACAAAACAATTACATTGACAATCATGTTACGTTATTTTCAAAATGTTTCCTTTTCTTTCTCTTTCCTTCTTTAACACACTACTTCTCCACTGCAAAAGCGAGAGTATATATATATATATAGATTGATAGAGATATATATATATAGATAGATATGAGAACAACATATATATATATATATATATAGATACTGTAGATAGATATATATATATATATATATATATATAGATAGATATGAGAACAACACTCATATCAATGACAAAACAATCACATTAACAATCATGTTACGTTATTTTTAAAAAATTTCCTTTTCTTTTTCGTACCTTCTTTAACACACTACTTCTCCGCTGCGAACCGCGGGTATTCTGCTAGTTTAATAAACATATTTTGCTGAATTTCACCTTATAAATGATATCGTTTCTGTTTCTGAACCGCGAGGTCCGTACAGGAAAGGCTTTAAAACGTTTTGCAGTGGCTGAGACAGCGTGTCCTTGAAGCTGTATACCGATAATTCCCTTTCCGATCAGCTGCTGCTGTGATTCACACTCAGATACAGTGATAGAAATACTTTGAGTGGTGCAGTGAGAGAAATATTGAAAAAGACGATCCGCTGTGGCAACTCCTAACAAGAGGAGCTGAAAGAAGAAGAAGAAGAAGTGAGAGTAACAACGCTAAAGCAGTTATGGTATTTGGAATACTATGGCTGTTCCCTGTACCATTATATTGTTACAAGTTAATTACAATCAGATGCATTACACTAATAAACAATATGCGGTTGGTTTGGATGTATTTATAAAGCCGCGTCAGGAAAATAAGGTGTAACCACACAGGAACAGTAGCACTGCTTTGACGCTGGGTGCGCCAGTCTGCAAAACCGGCGGAAAACTTGCGTCACGACAAGGCATGAGGTACCGTGGAAAAGTGCGTGGCTTTACGCCAAGTGTAGGTTTTATACATCGCGATTTGAACGTGGAAAAGTTCTTACGCAACGTTTCTGTGCGTACGCACCGTTTATACATGAGGCCCCAGGTGACAATTGTAGCATCCCCAACTCTGCCACTTCCAGCTCTGCCTCCTGTCTTCTGGTCAGTGCCACCGTCTCCAAACCATACAGCATAGCTGGTCTCACCACCATCTTGTAGACCTTCCCTTTCACTCTTGCAGATACTCTTCTGTCACAAATCACTCTTGAGACTCTTCTTCACTCAGTCCACCCTACCTGCACTCTCTTCTTCATCTCTTGCCACTCTCTCCATTGGTTAAAATTTCTTACCTTCACCTCATCTGCTCCTTGCTGTTGCACACTTCAGTTATAATGTTTTCTTTAAATATTGTCATGAGTTACTCATTCGCTTTATTGTCAGATTTATCTGAGCTTATTAAACTTCTCTTCAGATTTAACTTTTTGCTGAACTCCTCAGACTCACTCGTTACTTCTCAGCTTCGGTTATGTCACTTGATCCCTAAAATGGCCAAACATTTGACAAAGTTCTCACAAGTCTGAACTCCACAATGACCTTGTAGATCCTACACTTGCAGCCATTATGTGTCCAAGTTCTCCTGGCTCTGCGTCTTCTTCATCCTGCATAGTCCTGTGTTTGTGAACGTCTGATATCCTGGTCATCAATTCAATGTCATCTAAACATCAAGGACTGACTCATACACCAGTGTGTCTTCAGACTGTCTTCTTTATTTGATGCACTCTTCAAGCCCAAAGTCCATCTTGAATTGAACTGTTAAACTAAACCTTTCTTTCAAATCTTTTGTATTATTATACTTATTTTATCAAATATTTGTGACATTATGAACTCAAATGTGACAGAAACAGTAAGTTGTGTCATGGAATGTAAAACAAATATGTTGTACAAATGTATGCACTCAGAATGACACCAAAAGTGGAAGTGAATTCTGATGAGACCGCCATGTGTCCTTTTGTGTTTCCAAACAGAAACAGCTGGGGGCGACAATGAGTGAAATCAGGAGAAGACTTGAGAAGAAAGAGAAGAAAATGAAAGAGACAAGGAGGACAGTGGAGGAGATGAAGGTGAGTGAACTTAAGAAAACACTTCATGTGAAAGTAAGAAAAAAAAACTAAAGAGGTGTCAGAGTTTCTGGTAATTATGTGTGAGGAGAGGGAGATGGAGAAGTAGAGAAGATGGTTTCTTGTGTCCTTCGTGGCATTTTAATGGTGACAGCATTTTGTGTTTTATTCATTAGACATCTTGGCATCCTCCGGTTTCTCATTTCACCACTTAAAGATGACTTGACTCCACCTAACAATAACTCATAAAGAAGATTTGTGCTGATGTTCAGATGTGCATTAAGCCTTCTAATCTATTTAACCCCATGTGTACCGGTGTGTGGGGGCACAGGTGGAAATCCTGAGATGACCACTTTGTCAGTTCTGCTTCTTAGCTTTGCACCCAACTCTTTGCCGTGCAGACTTGGCAGTCTGATCTCCATATTTCAATTGTACAATGAGAACTAGACAAGTTTGATAATGACATTTGGATCCCTCACTGCTCTGGCCAGGAGCCTATCCTGCTATCCACAAATGTTTTCTATCAGTGTACCCAGAAGGCAACACAGCATGTGAGACTCTCTGTATCTGGAGCAAAACTTCATCTCAATTCCCATAATAACTGAATCTCTGACTATGACTACTTTCAGAGCTCCTCATCCCTGCCTACTGTCTCAGAGATATCAGAGTCACTGTGCAGCTCTGCAAGTTCCTGAAAACAGCTGAACACCTCCAGCTTTGGGGTTGGTGATCCTGGACAGTGTACACCTTATACACTACACTTATATCTGATTATATATATATATAATTCACTAAAGCAAGACACCCATGGAAAGCACGCCGGAAAGGGCGTGGATTCACTAAGCCGCCGGCAAGAAAGACACCTATGGCGCATGCAGGGAGGGGCCACGCCCAGCAACTCCAAGACCATTGGATACGATGACAACTTGCAGAGCCACGTCCACCAACTCGGGCACGACGACACAGAAAGAACAGCATCATTTATATTCGTCTGTCGTAGAGGCCTCATGTACCTCCGAGCCACTTTGACTGTTCATAGAGGCATGTTTCTTGTGGAGGTGAGTCACCATATGCAGCGTGTAAAACGGTTTGCGAGGGGTATCCCATGGGAATATTAAAACAATCATTTACAACTGAGGTTAGACCACAATGAAGTAAGCAGTCTTTAAAAACCGAGTCTTCGGTTACGACGTACGACCACATGCACCATAGCAAACTGTTTTACACGCTACATACAGCAATTCGCATCCGCGACAAATATGCGTCTTCTTCACTCACAGACAATTATATGTTGCTCTCTCCAGAGTTCCATCTTTTCATTCACTTTCTGTTGTATCCTCAAACCCTCTCTTTTTAGACAACTGTGTCTTTCCAGAAGTGTTCAACCATCAATAAATAATTATGCAGCATTTGTTATGCCGCGGGTTCACTACTGTGTTGTATTTTGCTCTCCTCAGAGTTCCACCTTTTCATTCACTTACTGTTGTATTCTCACACCAACCCGTTTTAGACAACTGTGTCTTTCCAGAAGAGTTTAGCATTCAATAAATAATTATGCATTAGATTGAGCGTGTGTCTACCCGGTACAGAGAGGCGTGGGTAAGCCGTTGAGCCCCATTCGGGCTGCAATCCGTGGAATTCCCCCTAAGTGCGACTCATACACTCCCACTGGTTGCATCCCTACCCTTTGTACACACCCCCCTCCCACCTTGCTACTACCGTGGTCGGATGTCTTGGTGGATTATATATAGAAAAGCAGGCAACGACTCAAGTGACGAGTTGGAGGTGGGCACATGAGCGGGCAGTACATACTGAACGAGAATTCAGCAGACTAGCATGACGGAGAGAGCTGAATGGACGTCCTTCTCCTCTCCTCCGATTCCACACTCCTCGCCGTGCACCCCCATCCCTCCGATTGGCAAGAGAAGGCGCAATTGCGGTCCGCCAGTTTTCAGTCACGGACGATTGTGTGTTGGTTCATTTCGTGCATTGTTACAATGTTGCTTTTCTTGCCAATTTATTACATTACCGATTTTTCAAATGTTAATTTTCTCCCTGTGCTTAAAAATCATTAAAAAACCGGCCTGATTATGTGGCGCATGGTACGCTGCGGGTTGGCTAGTATATATTATATATGATATCTGTGACCCACCTGCACAATAAACCTCACCCCAATGACACTCGGGTGAGCCATACAAATATAAGTCACAGTGGCAGTTATTAGTAATCATGAAAAGTTAAATAAAGGAAATAGAGATGCAGCAACCTAAAATATAAAGACTCACAACTCTGAGGGTTACAATTAAATACAGTTGGGTGAAGGGTAATAAGCAAAGACACAATTAATGTAATTCAATTACAACAGATCAGCTTTTCTCCACAATACCAATTCTTCTTCTCCTTACTTCTCAACTCTCAATCCCAGGATGACCAGGAGAGGCTCTTTTAAACACACACCTCTGTAACACTACCAGAGTTCTCACTGGACAATAGAGCTGTCCTGACAATGACTCTCACACTTCACACAGAACCCCTTATTAAGACTGCACATTCCATACATTCTTTCAGGTGCCTCTAGAAGATGCTGCTACCCAGAGTACCAGTGGTCTGCTACGGCCCTAATTCAAATTATCCATCACTACATCAGAAAACCAAAAAAAGTGTTTTAGGACTGTTTTTGGTTTTTTTTTAAATTTGGTGACTCAATTTTATATTTTTCTCCTATTCATCCAGATCTCTGTGGAAAGAGTGATGGAGGAACATGAGAAGAGCTTCACTGCTCTGATACGGTGCATTGAGGAAGCCCACAAGAAACTGACAGAAAGAATCAGAGAACAAGAAAAGAGAGAAATGGAGAAAGCTGAAAGAGTCATGGAGCAACTGGAGAAGGAGATTGAGGAGCTGAAGAGACGAGAGGCTGAGCTGAAGGAGCTTTCAGAGACCAAGGACCATCTCCACTTCCTGCAGGTGAGAGTGACACTTCACAGGGAGTCTGATCAGACTGGGGTGTGTGGGACCTGTGAAACTTTAAAGTCAAATTCAAAGGATCTGAGGAGTTATTAAAAATGGCAAGAACAGGCCATTCAGCCCAATGTCACATTTGCCTAATATTTCCCTAATTTATGCAAAACTCTCAAAGTTCCTGCCTTTGTCTGTGGCCTTCACACAACATCCTATGGCCACCTGATAAACTCCCACCTCAATTTTACTGCACTGATCAATGTAACTCTTTTATGCCCTTTTTTAATATGAAGATTGGAAATCTCCACCAGCAGTTGACTTCTCTTGTAAACTCTGCACTTGGAACATTTTATGATCCCCTTCTTCTTCTTTTCTTACTATTTTTAAACTCCCAATTTGGTTGAAATATCTGATATTATTAGAAATTCCAAGCGCTCTACCTGTCAGCTGGCTCCAGTTTCTACTGATTTCTCTTTCCTCTCTAATAACTAACATCACACATTCTTCTCTTATCTCTGGTCTTGTTCCTTTATCTCTTAAATGACTGTGATAACTCCAATTCTCAAGAAATCTGGTGTGGATCTCTTCAATCTAAATAATTATGATACAATATGAAATTTACTTTTCCTTTAAAAACACTTTAAAAAACTGTTGCCATGCAGGTTCACTCTCACCTTAATGACAATCATTTGTTTGAACAATTTCAGTGTGGCTTTCGTCCATTTCACAGTACAGAGACAGCCCTGGTTAAAATCACCAATGACCTGCTGATGGCAGCTGACTCGGGGCTATTGACCACACTTGTGCTCCTTGATCTGAGCCCTGCCTTCGATACAAAATCTCATGATATTCTCCTTGAGAGATGAAAATCGTTTGGCATTACTGGCACTCCACATATGTGGTTCAAATCTTATCTCTCAGATCATGCACAGTTTGTACAACTAAACAATTTCAGATCCCAAGTTTGCCCAGTTGTTAGTGGTGTTCCCCGTTCCCCAGGGATCTGTCTTGGGCCCCCTTCTATTTATTATTTATCTTCTGTCCCTTGGTCATATCTTTAGGAAATATGATATTCACTTTCACTGTTATGCTGAGAACCCTTAGCTCTATCTGTCTACCATCTAACCCTAACCCTGATTCCATTCTTCCACTTTCTTCCTTCTCTGACTGTCTTCAGGAAGTTAAATCATGGCTGTCTGCTAATTTTCTAAAATTACATAGTGATTAAACAGAGGTTCTTCTGTTAGGAACTAAATCTGTTTTGGATAAATGTGATAATATTTCATTGTCTATTGATCATTCTCTAATCTTTTCTTCCTCCCTGGTTAAGAGCTTAGGTGTCATTCTTTATAGCACCATAAAATTTGAGGCGCATATTAATATTACAACTCATTCGGCATATTTCCATCTATGTAATATCAGCTGTTTATGTCCATCTCTTTCAGCTACCAGCACTGCTATTCTTGTTCATGCTCTGGTCACATCTCGTATTGATTATTGTAAGTCTGTCCTCTCTGGTCTTCCTCACAAACTCCTTTACAACTTCAGTTGGTTCAGAATGCTGCAGCTCGTATTATTACCAGAACACCTTCCATTGAACACATCACTCCAGTCCTTCACCAGCTTCACTGGCTCCCTGCTAAATATCACATTGATTTTAAGATTCTGATAATTACTTATAAGACTTAAAAGACTTATAATCTGGCTGCTCCTTATTTTTCTGATCTTCTTCATATCTCCATTCCTTCCCATATCCTTAGATCTTCTTCCTTTATTTATCTTATTACACCTCCTGCTCACCTGACTACCATGAGCTTTAAAGGTGTCAGCCAAGTGGCCCCTCAGCTCTGGAACTCTCTGCACAAGATATTTGTGATATCGACTCTCTTCTTATCTTTAAATCTCGCCTTAATACACATCTTTTTAAAATGGCATATTCTGTTTAATATGAATTATAGTTGATAAAGTTAAATTTAATTTTATTACTGTATTCATTCTGGCTTTATTGTATTGTAATATTTTATTAATTTTATATTGTGGCTGTTGTTATTAATGTATTCTGTAAGGTGTCCTTGTGTGCCTTGAAAGGTGCCAATTAATAAATTATTATTATTATTATTATTATTATTATTATTATTATTATTATTATTATTATTGTTACCTGATAGGCAGGTAAATCTGCAGTTGTTTGTTTGTGGAAGCAGATTTGTATGAAATGTGTTCTTAATAAGTTTCATTTTAAATGACACCACCTGACTAAAGAAGACACAACTACTTCATATCTTTAAACACTCCTGTCATGTCACCTCCTCAAGTCTCTGTCCCTTAATTGATGACATTCAAATCCTTCAGCATTTCCTCACAGCTCAAACCCCACAGTCCAGTCTGGTCTCTCTCTTCATCTTGACTTTCTTTTCTTCTGTTTTGTCATTTCTCTAACACACAATATTCCTGATGTGGTCTCACAAGGGTGCTCTACAGGGCAGATTACAGAACTGTGATGACAAAAGCCTCCCAAGTCTGTCTGACAAGTCACACACTTTCTAGTTGTGGACCTTCTAATGTAAAATTATACTGAATAGTGTGTGTAAGTCTTTGGATTTAATTTAATGGCCACATTTATAAATATACAAATATATTATCTATCTATCTATCTATCTATCTATCTATCTATCTATCTATCTATCTATCTATTGTGAAGGATGGCCAGTCATATATTCCGGACCACACCTCCAAGCCGCCAGATGAAGCCATCCCAGTGGCATAGAGGTTCCCCGAATTCCAGCAGAGCCTCATGGACCTTGTAGTTTTTATAAACAGCCCTGCTGGATACCAAGGGGGCCACCAGGAGCCACTATTGGGAGGCTTGGGGAGTGCTATGTGCCCTATAACCTGGAAGTATGTCCTGGACACGTGATCAGTAGGAATGACGTGCTTCCGGGGTGAAGAAAAAAGACTTTGTAGCTGACCCGGAAGTGATAGGGAATCTCATGGACTGTATGGTGGATTCACTTCCGGGTCAGGAGGTATAAAAGGACCATGGGAACTCCCAGACGACGAGTGAGCTGGGTGGTAGGAGGGCAATGCGTCTGGGAGTGGGGGAGTGTGATTTATTGAATTTGTATTGTTTATTGAGAATAGTGGAGTGGTGGTGCTTTGTGCACTTTATTATTATAATAAATAATAATTATTGGACTTTTTACCTGGTGTTTTGGCATGGTACCTGAGTTTTCAAAGCGAGAGTGCCCCTACTTCTACACTATCTATCTATCTATCTATCTATCTATCTATCTATCTATCTATCTATCTATCTATCTATCTATCTATCTATCTATCTATCTATCTATCTATCTAATTCACTTCGTCTCAGTACATTAAAGAGCCCAATGCCTTGTTTTGTCTGTTAAGTCAGTTCTCCCCCTCCCTGTCTGTTGCCCCCTCTTAGTCCACTTATCTACAGTCTGATGACTGACCTCTTATGGACTTCTGTGTGAAATCTTTTTGAAAGTCAAGGCACCTGACATCTTATGGTCCATTATAATGAAATATTCTCCTATAAATAACCAATAAATGAATGAAGTAATCTATCTAAACCCAAACTCTCTGCTCACCATGCTGATTCTCACTTGAGAGGAGGTCCTTCTTATTAATGTAACTTTTTATTTCTCCTCATCCCCTCCTCTCTCCTGATGCAGACTTTGTCACCTCGCTGTGTCCTTCCTGATGACTCGCTTAACTTGACAGTCACAGCCGATTTCTCTTCTGAGGACCTGCTAAAGGAGCTGTCAGGTCTGAAAAAGCGTCTGGAGAAGATCGGCCAGTGGGACATCCTGACATGGACTCCATCAGGTACAGCGTCTGATCATGTTGTGTTCATTGTTAAAGTCCATTCGGTGGACTAGAGTAACAATAACAAGGACAGTTAGATGCATGAAGAAGGCCTGTTCATTAAGATTTATCCATTTTTTCTATTAGGAATTTTATGAAGTGCTGTTTACAATGACAGCCTGAGTGATATCACACTCTAATACTAAGCAGCTGCTTTAATTCAGAGTTCTTGATATTGTGAAGGACGGCCAGCATCTTTACCCAGCCAGGACACCCTTAGGATGGAAGGACGGGGGTAACAGATTGTACAGGGCTTTATCTCCCCCAGGACACTAGATGGCAGTGAGCCCAGGCTCAGATTCCCACATGAGTGCATGCAGGGCATGCTGGGTATTATCGTTTTAGTGGACAGCCCTGTTGGGTCCCATGGGGGCCACCAGGGGGAGGTGCAAGATTGGGGAATCCCTACGTCATGGGGTTTCTGCCTCACATGGAAGTGCTGACAGACCGCTTCTGGAGCAGCTAAAATAAAAGGGACGGCCTGCCTCAACATCAGGGGGCCAGAGTTAGGAGGAAGGAAGCAGTGAGAGAAAGGGACAGAGAGTATTGATCGCAGTGTACTTGTGGCTGTGGTGGTGGGAAACCCTTATAAAAGAAGAGTTTTCCCACAGTAAAAGACTCTTTGCCTTTTAATCTGTGTCCGTGCCTGTTTGTGTTGGGTGTTTTGGTTTGAAGGAGTGCACCCTACTGTCCACAATATATCTCTTCCGGACATTGCTGCCATCTGTTGGACACTCAATGACATTATGCCCTGGCACAGATGTCGCACATTGGACCGTTTATTACTTTATATAAACTGCTCAAAAAAATTAAAGGAACACTTTGAAAACACATCAGATCTCAATGGGAAAAAGAAATCCTCCTGGATATCTATACTGATATAGACTGGGTAATGTGTTAGGAACGAAAGGATGCCACATTGTTTGATGGAAATGAAAATGATCAACCTACAAAGCCCTGAATTCAAAGACGTCCCAAAAATCAGAGTGAAAAAATGATGTGGCAGGCTAGTCGATTTTGCCAAAATTGAATTGCAGCAACTCCAAATTGTACGCAGCACTTTGTATGGCCCCTGTATTCTTGTATACATGCCTGACAACATCGGTGGATGCTTCTAATGAGATGACAGATGGTGTTGTGGGGGATCTCCTCCCAGATCTGGACCAGGGCATCACTGAGCTCCTGGACAGTCTGAGGTGCAACCTGGTGACATTGGATTTACCAAAACATAATGTCCCAGAGGTGTTCTATTGGATTTAGGTCAGGAAAGTGTGGTGGCCAGTCAATGGTATCAATTCCTTCATCCTCCAGGAACTGCCTGCATACTCTCACCACATGAGGCCAGGAATTGTCGTGCACCAGGAGCCACTGTACCAGCATAGGGTCTGACAATGGGTCCAAGGATTTCATCCTGATACCTAATGGCAGCCAAGGTGCCTTTGTCAAGCCTGTAGCGGTCTGTGTGACCCTCCATGGATATGCCTCCCCAGACAATCATTAACCCACCACCAAACTGCTCATGCTGAATGATGTTACAGGCAGCATAATGTTCTCCATGGCTTCTCCAGACCCTTTCACTTCTGTCACGTGCTCAGGGTGAACCTGCTCTCATCTGTAAAAAGCACAGGGCAGCAGTGGTGCATCTGCCAATTCTGGTATTCTATGGCGAATGCCAATCGAGATGCATGCTGCTGGGCAGTGAGCTCAGGGCCCATTAGAGGACATGGGGCCCTTGGGTCACCCCCATGAAGTCTTTCTGGTTGTTTGGTCAGACACATTCACACCAGTGGCCTGCTGGAGGTCATTTTGTAGGGCTCTGGCAGTGCTCATCCTGTTCCTCCTTGCCCAAAGGAGCAGATACTGGTCCTGTTGATGGGTTATGGACCTTCTATGGCCCTCTCCAGCTCTCCTAGAGTAACTGCTTGTCTCCTAGAATCTCCTCCATGCCCTTGAGACTGTGCAGGGAGACACGGCAAACCTTCTGGCAAGGACAAGTATTGATGTGCCATCCTGGAGAAGTTGGACTACCTGTGCAACCTCTGTAGGGTCCAGGTATCACCTCATGCTACCAGTAGTGACACTGACTGTAGCCAAATGCAAAACTAGTGAAGAAACAGTCAGAAAAGATGAGGAGGGAAAAATGTCAGTGGCCTCCACCTGTTAAACCCTTCATTCCTGTTTTGGGGGTCATCTCATTGTTGCCCCTCTAGTGCATCTGTTGTTAATTTCATTAACACCACAGCAGCTGAAACTGATTAACAACCCCCTCTGCTACTTAACTGACCAGATTAATATCCCATAAGTTTCATTGACTTTATGCTATACTCTCATTAAAAAGTGTTCCTTTAATTCTTTTGAGCAGTATATATAGAGGATGCTTTTTCTATTTACTCCCTTAAAAGCTTCTTCTTCATTTGACATTGTGATTCTCTTCATGTGCTCTGCGTAATGACCAACATAAAATAAGGAGCAGAAAGTTGTGTTAAACTGGCAGGGCCAGCTCAGCGTACAAATGAAGACATAAAGGAAATAAAATTGAATTGGGATCAACTTCAGTGCTTTGTGATATCATGAAGTCTGAAGGAGCTTCTGCTGTCTTCTCTGTCCTTTACATTCACTCAGATGGGCTCCTCTTTAAATGTTCACAGTAAGCCGTTGTCAGCCGTGGTAAAGTTAAACAAATTAGAGGACAGCATTAGAACTCTGGCCACTTAAGGACCACCTGAACACTCCACTGAGTGTACATAACAAGTCCACAGGGAAAACACAATAACAGACTTTACTTTAATTATAAATGTAATAATGTTTATACACACAGATACAGTTGAAGTTAATAGTTTCCATCCACTTCAGGTGAATTCTTTAAAACTCACTTTATAATCACATCACCGATTTTATACTAATAAACTATGAACATTTAAGACGTCTACTCTGTGCAGGGTAGAAGTCATTTTTTCTACCAATGTTCACAGACCTCTGAGTATTTCACTTTTTATTGACCAGATCACAATTCCAGTGGATCACAAGTTTACAGACACTTTATTATCTGTGCATATAAACAACTTGGAAAATTCCAGAAAATGATGTCAAGCTTTTAGACAATTAGACAATGAACTTCTGAGAGCCAATCAGACTCATTGGAGCCAACATGTGGATGGATGTTAAGGCCGACCATCAAACTCACTGCCGCTTTACTTGACATGATGGAAAATCAAAAGAAATCAACTAAGAGTTTAGAAACAAAATGGTGGACCTTATTTATAGGGCGCTTAACATTAGCAGTAAATCTCAAAATGCTACATAAAAAGTTTAAACAAAAGCAAAGCAAGATAAAAACAGAGATAAAATAACAATAATTATAGCATTCTTGTTAATACGTTTTCCTAAATAGAAAAGTCTTTAGATGAATTTTAAAGCAGCCGACAGCCTGCTGTGTTCTTAAGCTCTCTGGTAGGGCATTCCAGAGCCATGGAGTAGCGGCTACAAAGGCTGGGTCACCCATTGTATGAAATTTGGTCACAGGGGGGCGAAGGCGGTAGGTATTTGCAAAATGGAGGCTTCTTGCAGTGGTTTGTAGTTTAAGGAGTTCCTTCAGATATTGTGGAGCATTTCCATGGATACACTGGTGAGCAAACAAACAGAGTTTGAATTCGATATAACGGAGGTGGACAGGGAGCCAATGAAGTGACCGAAGGATTGGTGAAATATGTTCGTATTTCTGCACCCTCATCAGTTTTCTTGCAGCACAATTTTGAGTTTGTTGGAGCTTTTGAAGGCTCTTGCTGGGGATCTTGATGAGGAGGGCATTACAATAGTCCAGTCTGGATAAAACAAATGCATGAACCAGCTTTTCAGCGTCAGAGAGGGAGAGGTAGGGACGGAGTTTGGCTATGTTTCGGAGATGAAGGAATGCAATTTTATAAAGGTGATGGACATGTGTATCAAATGACAGATGGGAGTCTAACTTGACACCCAGATTTGTAACAAAAGGGGAGAGGGTAATGGTACGGTCAGAAAAAGAAATACAATTTACAGAGAAATGAAGTTGATTGGGGGGGGGGTGCCAATTAAAAGAGCTTCAGTTTTGGTGCTGTTCAGCATGGGCCACAATTTCCAAAACCCTGAAAGTTCCACATTCATCCGTACAAACAAAAATACAGAAGTTTAAACACGGTGGGACCACACAGCCATCACACTGCTCAGGAAGGAGACGCATGGTGTCTCCTACAGAATAACGGACTTAAAACTGCAAATCCATCCCAGAATAACAGCAGAGGACCTTGTGAAGATACTGGAGGACACAGGTAGACGAGTCTCGATATCCTCAGTAAAACGAGTCCGACATCGACATCACCTGAAAGGCTGCTCAGCCAGGAAGAAGCCACTGCTGCAAAGCTGCCATCAAAAAGCCAGACTACAGTTTGCAGTGACACTGGGGGACAAAGATCTGACCTTCTGGAGAAATGTCCTCTGGTCTGATGAATCCAAAATCCAACTGTTTGGCCATAATGACCATTGTGATGTTTGGAGGACAAATGGTGAGTCTGGTAAGCCAAAGAACACCATCACAACTGTCACACATGGGGGTGGGAGTGTCATGTTGTGGGGGCTGCAGGATGGGCTGGCGCACTTCACAAAATAGATGGCATCATGAGGAAAGACAATGATGGAGAGACATTGCAGCAACAACTCAAGAGCTCAGCAAGGAGGGTGAAGCTCAGTTGCAAAGCGCTCTTCAAATGGACACAGACCTCCAAAGTTGTGGCAAAATGGCTTAAGGGCAACAAGGTCACAGTATGGGAGTGTCCATCACAAAGCGCTGACCTCAATCTGGTTGAACTGAAAAAACATATGTGATCAAAGAGGCCTACGAACCTGTACCAGTGACACCAGTCCTGTCTGGAATGGGACGAAACTACAGCAACTTATTGTAAGAAGCTTGTGGAAGGCGACACAAAACAATTGGCTCAAGTTAAACAATTTAAAAAGAACACAACCAAATATTTAAAAAGTGTTAGTGAACTTGTGACCCACTGGAATAATGATATGGTCAAGAAAAAGTGAAATACTCAGAGGACAGTGGACATTGGAGGAAAAAATGACTTCTGCCCTGCACAGAGTAGACGTCTTAAATGATGTGCCAAATGTATCGCTTGTTAGTACAAAGTATACTGTGTCTCTGTAGAATCCTTTGGCACTGCTGGTTTGACTTTGAATAAGGCACATGACCTGCATTGCAAGGAAACGTCAGTTATGACGGCGCGATTTCCTGAGGGTGACCCTCATTATTGAGAACCCGATTGGCCAGACCAGGACAAGGGGTCGCCCATATAACACCTGACTATGGTAGATAGAGGGTCACTTCTGAAGGGGGGGACTGGACTGCACGTCATCCTGAGGGGGTTACAAGCCTGGATCTCCAGCTGTTTTGTCGTGTGGTGGGTGTGGCAACGCGTTGTACCAGTGCATGCCCCCCAACCTGACCTGACCCGACCTGACCTGACTTATCCTGACTTTGTACAAAATCTGTGGAGGTTTATAAAGTGCTGTACAGATTTGTTTAAATACACAGTAAGATAAAGCAGTTCTGCACTGATGAACATAAATGGAACCTAACAATGTCTGTCCATGGCCAGAACTGCTGAGCTGTGGCCATCTGACAACACAGGAGAGGATAACAGAAAGTGAGGTGACGAGGGTTAACAGGTCAGACGTGTGTGCGCCGAACTGCACTGGCACTGTTTACTACCTGGGAGAAAGTCTGAGATCCAATGGTGGACTGGACTGGGCAGTCTGAACTCAGTCAGTTTCTTATCATGGAGCTCTGAGATGTTGGTATCTAAAGCAGAGGTCAAGTCCACAATCGAGACCCTCACATTTGTCTGTGGCACATCAAAATATTATTAAATAAAACTCACTTCATCATCCACACATCGGTGGGCTCTGCGTGCAGACTTGATCTGCATGTTTTGTTGTTTTATTTAACTGCACTGCATTTGTAATAAGTGTCTAAGAATGTAACATTATAAAAGTCCATCTTAACATCCTCCATTCTTCTCTTTTCTTTGTATTTTCAGGTCGTGAAGCTCCAATCTTCACCCTACAGCCTCTTGAACCTCAGAGTGGAGAGGAGTTTTTACTATGTGAGTCTGTCAATTCATGGTGTTTATCATTATTTCACTTTTAATATCTCAGGCCAGGCTTATGATATGAAAGCATTATGTGAGTGTGGTGGGACTGATGAGCTGAAAATGATGGGGGTCCTGTGACTCGTGCATTATGGGATATTGAGATTCAGGACAGGGAGGCACCAAAGCAGTCTGTTGGACTTGAGTCTCTTAAGTGTCAAGTGAACTCACGGGAAATAAAAATGAAATCCTGCCTACTACGCCAGGTCCTCCTGTCACTCTAGTCCTACCTCCATTGTTCTTTTTCTTTTGTCTCTTTTTTTATTTCACTTTCTGCTGTTTTCCTTTTCTGTTTTCTCCTTTCTATTTCTTTTTATTTCATTCATTCCTTTACGATATTGATAAGAATTATTTATTTACACAGCACAAGTCACACAATGAAAGCAGCTCAGTGTGCTTCTCATAAAAACACAATGTCCACTCCCATTAATATCCATATACTGTATATAGTCAATGTGTGTAAAGATGAAGACAAAAGGACTGTTTTATAAAAGAATCCCAGCTTTTCTGTGAAATAAGTTAAAGCTGACTAAAGTACTTGGCCATTCTGTTCTCCATAGAGCTGACACTTTGTTTTTGATTCATAACTTAACATATTGTAAGAATAAAACTAAATGAAAATAACAGAAGAAAGTATTGGGAGACCATATATGTTAAAAGACATCACTGGATGAGAATCGATCCTCTAATGAGAATCTCAGGGGTCTTCAGTCACTCAGTCAAGTCCTCACTTAGTTGTGATGTGTCATTGTGTGCCTCAAACTGAATGAGGACAGGAGAAGAAGAGGAAAGGACGAAGGTCACAGCTGAGCAGGTCAAGGTGAAGACTACAAGACCACCTCCAAAGAGCTTCATGTCCCTGTGGCCATAGCAGCTAACATTAAGAAGTTTAAGGTCCATGGGACTGCAGCCAAACTCACTGGATGTCACTTCAAATGAAAGAATTGACCCCTTATTGACTAGAAGGACAGTTTAAGAGGTGAAGAACAAACCAAGGCAGACATCAGGACAGACTCAGGCTGATCACCACCATCAAAGTACAACAGCTTCAAATAGCACCGTCAATCACTTACTGAATGAAAGGGGGCTTCATGGTAGAAGACCCCACTTGTGAAAGACAGTATTTGAGTCTTTTCAGTGCAGCTCCTGATTGGTTCTTGTTAATTGTCTGTGTTGTGCTCCGCCGCCAGTCCCGTTACACACTCCCAGATTTCCTCACTCGTTTTCTTTTCTCTCCTTTCAGACTTCTGTCCCCTCACACTGGACTTCAACACAGCAAATACACGCCTCCATCTGTCTGAAGAGAACAAGAAGGTGGTATGGGAGTGGACAAAACCCAAATATACTGATCATTCTCACAGATATGACTGCTGGCGCCAAGTTCTGTGCAGAGAGGCTCTAACTGGGACTCGCTGTTACTGGGAGGTGGAGTGCAGTGGAGGTGATGTGGGGATTGGAGTCGCATATAAAGGACTGAGCAGGAAAGGACAGGGCAGGGAGTGCCGCCTTGGAAATGACGACAAGTCCTGGAGTTTGCAGTGGTCTCATTCCCAGTACTCTGTGTGGCATAATAACAATCAGACTGAAATCCGCACCCCCTACAGCCCCAGAATAGGTGTGTATCTGGACTGGCCTGCTGGCTCTCTGTCATTTTATAGCGTCTCACACACAATGACCCTCCTGCACAGGTTCAACACCTCCTTCACTGAGCCCCTCTATCCAGCATTTTGTCTTGATCTTCACTGCAGTGTAACCATCAGCCATCTGACACCATGTGACCACTGACCAGTACCCTCCACAGATCACTTGTTGTCTCCACGAGTTCACGTCCTCTTTGTGTTTGTAGTTTGGGGTGAAATTAAATTTACAGGATGGGTGGGAAGGGGGGGCTGCAACTCTCTGATTTAATTTGTGGATGAGAATGCGGGGCGAGTGCGGCTGTCAGGGTCTCCATTATTATTGGGTCTGAGTAACCAATCAGGTGTGTATGTCATAATGAGGGGCGGAGACACCTCAGACCTACAAATACCAGTCTGACCAGCAGGGGTCACTGTTGATTCACAGCCACATGTCCTTCAGGCTGACATCACAACATCTACTGAGGCCCCCAAGTGTCACTAAATGTCACCTGTTAAGTAGGACAGGCGTGTGGTCCTGCTGGATCAGCACAACTGAAAGGCGCTATACAGACTCAGTATGGAGAGCTCTTGAATAGTGACTATATGTAGGAGCAGAGAGTGACAGATGGGACTGGAGTGTTGTCCACTCACCGGACATGTTGTGACCCTCCATTGGTCACTCAAAGGGTCCTTCACTTCAGAATGAATTCACTGTGAACGTCTGAAGACGAGGACTCACCGGTCAGTCAGATGTCGGCCATACTGACAGAGTTTGGTGTTTTGGTTGATGTCACATTAAACTTTAAACTGCACCTCCTCCTTGTCCACAGATTTGTCACTCTTGGTACCCTGAAAGCTCCAACATCTTCACAAAATGAATTCTTGGTGAGTTGGCACACACTTGACATGGGTGCACATGTGTGGCTTTGCAGTGGTCTGGCACCCCATCCAGGGTTGGCCCACCTTGTCCACAAACCTGAAATTGAAAAGCAGATATGAAAGACAAGGAATGGACAGAAGGGGTCACTGATTGGTCAGTCGCCAAACTACTGCCTCTTGTAGCCACTCTAAATTTTACACAGCAATTTATAAAAAAAAGGAAATCTAAAAGATAAAAGCAGAAAGCATTCAGTGAAATTCTGAGCAGTCAAACATGAAAGGAGAGAATGAGAAACAATCAGAGAGTCAGACGAATGGAGACTTTAACAGGAGGACTGAGGGGTGGGACTGAAGGGCAGTGGCGCCCTCTAGTGGACACCCGCCATATTACACACATGGGAAAGGTCAGCAGTGAAGGGGGGAGAACAGAATACAGTGCAGTGTAAAAGAAATAAGAATAAAGTAAAACACAAGAATAAAAAACCTGAAATAAAGAACTTTAAATATTATATCTAAAACTAATTAAGATATAAATGGAGCAAAATAAGGATGACACGATCACACAGTCACATGACCTTCAGAGCTGACAGGTGAGCTGATTCTTCTGTAGCCAAACTGCCCCCTCTAGTGGCCACTCTCAATATTAAATGAATGGCAAGGCTGAGGGGGAGGAAAGATTTGGGTTTGAACAAATGGATATTTAGTGGAGATTTCTTAATATTGTCATTACATTTAAGGACAGCACAGCTTTGTTAGGATATGGAAGATTTTATATGGGAAAATAACATTTATTTTAATTAATCTTTTTAATAATCGTTATGTATTAACAAAATACAAATCTAATAATTTTTTACATTTTGTATAATAAACTTACACTGGTGTTTGGTGAATAAACAATAAGGATTTGTCAAATCTGCTCATCTGTGACCTTCTGACTTGTCACCACCTCTGTTCACATCTCCTGTGTTGTCTGATCTGAAGTTATAACACTCCGTATTGATGATCCATTTCTTAGTAGCACTGAAAAAGTCAGAATATGCTTTTTAATTCTCAAGACAATGCATAAAGCGCTAGGGCAGACCACCCGTGATCTCTGACTCCTCAGACCACAGTCACTGCATCAAGGAATGTCACTCATCAGTAGCTGACAGAACCTCATGGGATGACGAGGGATTACTTTGGCAAACCTCAGTCAAGCACTGCAATATGGAGTTCATCCACAAATACAACTTCAATATTCACTGTACAATAAAGAAGCCTCATGTTCAACCGTGTCCAGAAGTGGCGTTGACTTTCTGAGCTCGGAGGGGTCTGAGATGGACCATCGCACAGTGGAAGTGTGTATTGTGGTCAGGACTCCAGATTTTTATTAGAAGAAATGAATGCCGTGTGCTCCGGACCATCCAGACAGCAACAAGTCCAAAAGCCTGCAGTGCCTGTCATGGTATGGCGTTGTGTCAGTGCCCATTTATACTTCTGTGATGGCAGCGTTAATATAGAAAAGTACATTGACATTTTAGAGCAACATTGCTGAGGAAGAAGAGGGTGCATCTACTGGACTGACCTGCCTGAAGTCCTCACCTGTCCCAGTAGAGAATGGGTGGAGAATTCTGAAACGAGAAATGTGACAACGACGATCCCGTACTGTGGGACACCTTAAGATGAGTTTGGAGGAAGAATGGGACAACCAGAAAAGTCTCATCGCTTGGTATCCTTAGTGCCAATAAGTTTTTGATGTGTCGTGAGAAGGAATGGCGACTTTACAAAGTGGTGAATGCTTTACCAACCCCACTTGTTTAGAATGTGTTGCAGGTCTGAAATGCAGGAATGGATGAACATTAAGAAAGGAAATGAAGTACATCAGAGAAACCATGAAATGTCTTGGATCTGCAATGAAATAAAATTCAAAGTTCATTTAAAAATAATTGTGAATTATATATATATATATATATATATATATATATATATATTGTGGCAGTAGGGGGCAGTAGTGCACCCTCGAACCCTCAGGTACGACTCCTGACACCAGGTAACAGTCCAAGACCTTTTTATTTTTCCCACAGTGCACCAAGCACCTTCCACACTACAAATAAACACACTCTAATAAACACTATCCACACAATAACCTCCTCCTCGCCCAGACACTTTGCTCCTCTCCCACCCAGCACAGCTCAGTGTCTGGACTGAGGCAGCGTCCTTTATAGCCCCTGACCGGAGGTGTTCCTGTCCCAGCAGTCCACAGTTCCCTATTCCTTCGGGTCAGGGCAATCAGTCCATTACTTCAACCCGGAGCACGCCATACCTTCCTGTCACGTGACCGTGACGTACTCCCGGGTCATAAGGCACAACAGAGCCGATAAGTCCCCCCACAGTGACTCCTGGTGGCGCCCAAGGTATCCAGCAGGGCTGTGAATAAACACCACAGAGTCCATAAGGCCCTGCTGGACCTCGGAGCACGATCCCGCTGTCTGGAGAGCTCCTCCTGTCGGCCTGGGGGTGCGGACCGGCCTCGGAAGCCGGCAGTCTTCCACAGTTCCCCCCCCTTAGTGACGACTTCTGGGGCGGAGCGTCCGGCCCCGAAAGGGGCGTCCTCCTCCAGGAGGACGCGTCATCCGGCCTTGAGCGCGTTGTCCCTGTCCTCGGCGAACCTTGGAGGGGCGGTGTACTTCCTGTCTCTCCGGGGACAATGGCGCCTCTCGTGGCCCGGTCGCCGGCAATTATAGCACCGACGGAGTCCTCCTGGCTGTTCCCCTCTGCGGGACCAAAAACATCTCGGGAACTCCGTCAGCGTCGTCTCCGCCCTTCACCTGCCAGGGAAGTCATCATGGCGCCTGGCGGCCTCAAACCTTCTTTCCATCCTGTCGGGAGACCCACCTTTCCTTTTGGGGATCTCCCGCTTGATTTGGGGCTTGCGCTCAGCCTGAGGCTCTCTATGGAAAGGAGAGAGCCTCTTTGCTGTCTGCACACCCGTTGCCCTACGCTTATTAGGTTCCGGCGTCATTAGTACCGACTCGCCCCGATGTACAGCACCAACCAGCTGCACGGCACGGCGGCGCTTCCCCGGCACTCCTATCACGGCGTTAACCGCGACTTGAGACCGGTCGGGTCCTCGGGAGCCGTACTGCTCCGGAAAACCACGCCACGCGCATGCCCCGGGCCGTTTGCTCCAGTCCCCAACCATTCGGTCATCATGCCCCAGTCCCTTGTCGGGCACACAGTGCTTTGACACGCGCTACTCATTCTCAGCGGTGCCCGATCGCACTGTGTCCCCTTACACTCTCGACACGGGAGGGACTCACCTGTACTCCCGCATCGATCATCTCCGGAGCTTCCCGGCCCAGCCGCTGCACGTAGTCCTGTAGACCCTTTAACGGGGCTGCAGCCGTCGCTCCCAAGTCCTCCACACGTTCCTTCAGCTGTTGTAAGTCCTGTAAGAAACACCGTAGGGGTGCGAGGTATTCCTCGAGCCCCGTAAGTCAGGCGGTTAATGTTTACGGCGGAGTTGTTTGCGCTTCCGCATTTGCTTACCCTCCGGCCGGGAACCAATGAGCACGTCGCCTCCAGGCACGTGTTCCGCTGGGTCGCGCAAAGGCTCCTGGGAGTTGGAGTCCTCAGAGGGACGGCTGGCTACTACAAGCCGGCTGCGATCTGCCTTCTCCTTTACCGCGGCAGACTCGTCAGCCACAACCCGTCCCTCTTTGTCGGCGGCTTTTTCTTTCGGCGGCGCTTCGCCCGCCTTCCCCTCCCTTTCGAGGAGGCTCGGACCCGTTAGGGGCCGCCGGCCTCGTCGGCGGACTCCGGGTTTCCTCCACCGTCCCGACACCCCCCGCGGGTGACCAGTCTGTTGTCACCAACCGGCTGTCTCTAGCCGCCTTTCACGCGACTTGCCTTCTGGGAGCGCGGCCATTTTGCCGAGGCATGAGGCCGTCATCAAGACGCCGCTGCAATCCTCCCGCGGGCGTCTGCAAAATAGGAAAACAACAAAGGCGGGACGTCGGGCGGTTTACCTGCAGCCGCCTCCGTAACGGAATGCGGCACCCCCGGACCGTCTAAGGAGTACGCTGCGCCCGGGATTTGTCCGTGTGCCGGGTCCTTCGCGGCCCGGGCTTGTTTGGCCCGGATCAGCGCTTTGTCTTCCTCGCTCCCGGTCAGGAGGGTCCAGGACATCGCGGCGTCCGTCATGCCCTGCAGGCGGCTGGGACTGAGCTTCTTTTCCCTGTTTTCTTTCCCATAGTCCTGCAGAACGGGATGGCGCGCACAGTTGCAGCTTTTTCGGTAGCGGGTGGTGTTTGCACCTCCGTGAAAAGATGGGGAATCCCCCGAGGGTTGTCTGCCCACACAAAATTTGTTTGTAATGCAGGTCCTCTGCCAACAGACGGCCAGAGAATCCTGCCGACTACGCCAGTGTGGCAGTAGGGGGCAGTAGTGCACCCTCGAACCCTCAGGTACGACTCCTGACACCAGGTAACAGTCCAAGACCTTTTTATTTTTCCCACAGTGCACCAAGCACCTTCCACACTACAAATAAACACACTCTAATAAACACTATCCACACAATAACCTCTCCTCCTCGCCCAGACACTTTGCTCCTCTCCCACCCAGCACAGCTCAGTGTCTGGACTGAGGCAGCGTCCTTTTATAGCCCCTGACCCGGAGGTGCTCCTGTCCCAGCAGTCCACAGTTCCCTATTCCTTCCGGGTCAGGGCAATCAGTCCATTACTTCAACCCGGGAGCACGCCATACCTTCCTGTCACGTGACCGTGACGTACTCCCGGGTCATAAGGCACAACAGAGCCGATAAGTCCCCCCACAGCGACTCCTGGTGGCGCCCAAGGTATCCAGCAGGGCTGTGAATAAACACCACAGAGTCCATAAGGCCCTGCTGGACCTCGGAGCACGATCCCGCTGTCTGGAGAGCTCCTCCTGTCGGCCTGGGGTGCGGACCCGGCCTCGAAGCCGGCAGTCTTCCACAGTATATATATATATATATATATATATATATATATATATATATATATATATAATTTTGCATTTTCCATGCCTTCTCAACTGTTTGTTCTGATTTGAGGTTGTACATATTTAGTAAAAGACATGTGAATCCTTCATATTTCCAATTCATGAGACCACCATGTCAATACGCCACACTGCACACTGGTGAATGACCACCGGACTGATGCTTTCTGAATGTCAGTAAGACCAGAAGAAGCCTTTGTGAAGATTTCATTACATAATAGAATCCAAGTAAGAGAGACATTTCTGCAGTGCTAAACACCTTCTATCTCTTTCCCTGAATTTCCAGAAGGTTCCCCAGCTGTGAAAACATCCTGGATGCTCCCAGTGCCAAAGAAAGGGCATTCCTGTGACCCCCGAGGACTTCAGACCAGTTGCTCTTACTTCATTCATGATGAAGATCTTTGAGAGGCTGGTCCAAAAAACAGCTAGGGCTTCTCGTTTCAGCACATCTGGATGGTCTGCAGTGTGCTAATCAGACACATCAGTGTGAAGGATGCTGTCGTCTGTCTGCTCCACAGTCCTACTCTCACTTGGACAAAGCCGGCACCACAGTCACGATCATGTTCTTGGATATCTCCATGGCCTTTATCATCATTCAGACTTATCGACTATTGAAAGGTTCAAGGCTATGCATCATGATAGCCCCCTCAGACTCCTGGACTACGTGAACAATAAATGAGAGTTTGTGAGGGTCAAGGGCTGTGTGGGTGTCAGAACTGGTGGTGTGTAATACTGGAACACCTTTGGCAAATGTTCTGCTTCTCTTCTTGTTCACCCTCAACACAACAGACTTCCAGTGCAATCCCAGCACTTGCCACTGCAGAAATTCACAGAAGACTCCTCCATCTTTGGCTGCATTAATAATGGAGACGAGTTGAAGTACAGGAGGCTTGTGAAGGACATTGGCTTGTGGTACAGGGAGAACCACCTGCTGATCAAATATCAGCAGGACAAAAGAGTTGGTGGTGGACTTCAGGCAGGCCAAAGAGCCTCTGAGACCACTCGCTCTTCAGAGGGAGGATGCGCACGTAATGCAGAGCACAACTACCTTGCGGTTCATATGAGCAGCAAACTGGACTGGTCTGACCACAAAGTGGTGCTGTACAAGAAGGGCCGGAGCAGACTGGACTTCCTGAATGGACTCGGGTTTTTTGATGTGTGCAGCATCCTGCCAGAAATCTTCTAAAAATCAGGAGTAGCCCTTGTGTTGTTCTACGATGTGGTCTTCTGGGTCATTCAAATGAAGCACAAGGCCTCAAGAAACTAATCAGAAAAGCTGCTCCATCAGAGGGGAAACCCTGGACACACTGGGTGCTGTGGTGGAAAGAGGATGAGGGCAAAACTGGAGGTCATCAGGAAAAATCCCATCCGGTGGGGCTCTCTGAGGGGAATTTTTAGCTATAGGCTCATTCCACTACAGTGGGCTAAGAAGTGCTTTGCTGTCCAATGCAATGCTTCCTCCTGACAATCATGATGTATTGATTGATTGATTGCATTATTTGTCTTGTGAGTCAGCATCTTTTATTTTTTGTGTATGCTGCTGTATTTGTACAAAGTTCCCCTTGGGATTCGTAAAGTTTATCTAAATTAATTTAGGTTCCCTCTTTAAGATTTTTTGCATGACATTCCAATCAATGGGCCCTCACTTTGAAGGGCAGCTTTGGCTTAGATAGGACCAAACTGCCAACTTTCTTAAGTCTCTAATTGAGTTCAGTCTTGTAAAAGTGAGAAGTTTAAATGAGACCATTAATCAGGAGCTTCTCACACATAACAATTGAACATGGTAAAGGAGGCCTGGCTGTTTAGTCATTTGTTAAGAGTCCTCATTTCTCTTGGCACACTCATGCCACTTTAATGATGCCAAGCCTTTAAGGATGATGTCCAGTGCTGTGTGGAGTTGTGTTTGTGCTCAGGGTCAAGGGAAGACCCTTGGTGGTCATGGAGTGCACTCATTGTCTTTCCAACGTGCTCCTTCTTCAGGTCTTTGGTCTGACGTTGTCTTCCTCAGCTCACTGTTAGGCTCTTTGCCTTGACTCTTTTTGGCACAGGAGTTTTGGCACTGAAGCCCCCAACCCAGCAAAATGGCACAGAGCTAATAAAGCCCCCCAAGGGTGTCACAGAAGTTTCAGAAGGTCCAACTCCAATACCTATAAGGAGGATACAGGCTGCTTTGATTTTGAATAAAACAGCAGATCGGCCAAAGATGATGGGGTCGGCTTTGTGGCTCCTTATGTTGAATGGACGGTGTTGTTGTGTTAGCCACTAAAATCTAGAGATGATCTGCTGGACAGCAGAGTGAATAATGTCCACCTGCTTTTCAGTTTCAGCTACAACTGTCATCTGACAAGAGGAAATGTGGCTAATCAGATGTTTGCACATCGAGAAACTGCAGCAGACTCAATAGCAAAAGAATCAGAGCAGACATTGACAAAAAACCAAAGTGCTTAAAGTAGTCATAATGAAAATCACCAGCAGTCACCAACTAGAAGATATGCCTTAAATCTCGATGTTAAAACTGCAAACAAACTAAAAATGGTATTTCTCTGAAATGATCATCAATCCTATGAGTACCCACAGTGAAGTTCTTGGAGGGTTGAATGCTCAGCCTCAGGCCATTGACTCAAAACCGTACAATAATTTAAAGGCGTAACGCCACAAACATCTACACTAAAAATCTTTGAATTTATACTCACACACTGAAGATTATTAACAGTTGTATCTGCAATCTTGGATTCTGCCTCACGTGTGATGAAGGGTGTGAGGCCGAGCGTCGGTGATGTGGCACTTAATTCTAGGGAGGTAACAGTGCAACACATCCTAACAACACAGTCAAGAAGGATAAAGATACAAAATGGCAACAGGCAACACTTAGAATTTAGCAAAAAAAACAGTTTATTAATTGTCAATTCATTATTAACACCAAATGCTCATGTATTAATAATCTCTAATGTACAAGACCTCCAAGAACACAAAGTAAAGAAGAAGAAAAAATATTTAAAGTAAAAGAAAATGTCAAGAATGTTCACATTGTAACAGGCCTGGCTCATCTTTGATTAACTCTGCTGGTTATCAGATGAAACGCAGAAAGCAAGCTGATGAAATGTCGGCTAACAGGAGCGCCGCAGAACAATCCCACCACTCAGGTGAGTCCTTCTGAATGAAGACAGACCAGGGAGGGCAGCTGGCTTTGTTCACGTCTTACAAGTCTGTCCTTCTCAGAGTGCCATCCACTTTGTGCTCTGTAACAAGAATGTAAGTTTAATGTCACTGCGCTCTGTACAAGGAATTATTTTATAAATTCACTGACATGTGCAGGCCAAAGTTAGCACACAGGGGCAGCATTTAGAAACTGCTAGCATTTGGAGAATGAAGGGGACAACTGTGAAAATAGGCATTGTACTATTCCTGTATGTTAGAGATGAAATTGAATCCTTTCCTTTCCTTGTTTGGAGATCAAGGATGGGCCTACACGTGAAGAAGACAGTATAAATACTTGCACAAGCAGCCAAACACTTGGAAGCTGATAGATGAATGAGTGATATCGTCATTCGTCATGAAAATCCTTTCAGCGCAGCAACGGAAAATGGCAGACTGTATACATCAAGCTACCACCTTGGTATTGTCATGCTATAGCTTCCTCCATCTGTAATGCTGCATAAATCGTCAGTAAAGAAACCTAAGTTATTTTCTCTTATGTGATTTTTACCGCCGTATCAATATGGGAGGGATTTCGCCTTTTAATAATATATCTCTATATTTTTCGGTTACTTAAAATGCCACAATTATAAAAGAACTTATTCCAATTGGCGAGCTATATTGCCCCCTAAAGGAAACATGCTCCAGTCTCAAACTCCAAATGTGCTACGGGGTGCAGTGGGGTTGCCGATCAGGAAGTGGCACTCTATATAGGGCTGATGAATGGTGCCATAAAAATCAACAAAAGCATTTGATCACAAATGTCACATTACGTGTTTGTGTGATCTTTGTGATGACATTACAGTTTCAGAACATGTTAACCGATAAATAACAGACTTATTCAGTGTATGGACACAGATTTCAAATCAAAAACACATGAACTCTGAAGTCTGCGTGCCACGGCTGTCCTAAATAGTCCACTCAGGAGTGACTGACAGTTCTTTCCACCAATCAGCTTTCTTCTTTTGTTTTCATTTGGTACCTGCCTTTTCTGTGCTGTCCTTTCTGATTTTGTCCTCGTTACCTCTGCCATTAAGCGTATTATCTATCTATCTAATTCATCAATGTTAGCTCTTCATTTTTTGGATCCAAGTTTTTTATATTTTTATGCCTTCTTGCATTTCATGGCCAATGGCCCTTTTCAGATAAGTCCTTGTAAGAGTCAAGCTATACTCACACATTTGAGAACATCAATGAAATGAAATGTAAAAATAGTGTGGCCAAAAAATGAAATATAAACTTACAAAATACAGAAATCCAAGCAGAGAGAACCAACGCCGAGTAGTGAGGGGGCAAAATTTGCCCTTCAGTGGTGGGGGTACAGAAGGGGCCAATTCTACTTTTTGGAGTTTTCTGTCAAATAAATGAAGCTGAAGCTTTGTGTAGCTGACACTCTTTCAAAGCAGAGCTTTCTAATTGTCCATCCTGCTGTTGGAGTTTATTGAGCTCCTGTGGCCTCCAGCTTGTAGTCTCGACGTGAAGAAACGCCTTGGGTATCGATATGAAGAAGGTGCTGAACTCAAACTGAAACCTAAACTAACACATTCAGAGTATAGAGCGTCCTTCACACACCACCCCAGGATATACTGACATGGAGCAAAGGAACATCCGTTATATTTTTAGGTTAATTTATCAAATTATCAGCTGGGTCAGCAGAGATCCCTGTGTATTTCTGCTTTGTCTTCCCTTTTTCTCTTATATGTCACACAATAAAATCAGTTCATTCCATTTTCATTGTGTTCTGTATTCATTATGGTATCCCATTTCTCATAAAATGATTATTATTATTTTAAATAATATTCCTTCTATACATTAGTTGATATTCTTCACAGCTCTGGTCACCCGTGCTAACCCTAACATGCTGTTGTGACTCCCTCTTCAGGTCTTAAACATTTCTCTTTGAACTCTGAATGTTTCATTTTATTTGTATTTAAATCTTAAATTCCCACTTTTGGACTCACCCTTGACACACAGCCGATGAATGTGTTTTGTTTGTAAAGACTCTTATCATTTATAAATAATAAACTAAATTAGTGTAAAAGTCTTATAAAGCCCCTCTACATTGGTCTGTCATGTGACGGCTCTCTTTTTAGTCTCCTGCCCTCCTCGACTGTCCCTCCCCAGTATCTGATTGGACAACATTGGCTGTCAGCTGACGTCACTAAATGACTTCATCATTATCAGGGTTAAAAACGGCTGTCTGCACTGAACCCAGGCATCAGCCATCAGATGACATCCCAGAGACGGTACAAGTTCATTGCTACTCAGATAAGGCCTCATCTCCAAAGCTCTGAAACAAAAATATTCCCCTCGTTGTCAGTGGCACCTCCTGGTAGTTGGCACTGCAATGTAGATTTGCTTTGATTTCTCCATTTTTTATCATTACATTGCACTTTTTCAGTTGTGTTCTGTGGTTGAAGTTGTTATCACCACACAGTACTGTTGATACCTCATTCTGTTGTCTGGTGTTTGTATTGTTTACCATCTTATGTCACAGAACTGGTGCAGAGATGATCAGTCCCTGTATGGCTGACGTCTTGGCTGTACAATTTCTGAGTCATTCATGAAATCTTATGTGTCACTGATGACAGCTGATACAGGAGGTCCACTTTCAACATTCAGAACAGCTAAGAGGCTTACCACAAGTAGGCCAGTCATTTATGAATATGAAGGCCACTGCTGTCTGAAAAGCTTTAACCACATTCAGGACAACAATGCAGTTTTTTATTGCACCTTTAAGTTGTTAAAGAAGATTCTTCCTGTTTGTAAAATATGTGTGTTGTATCCCAGTGTTACCATACATCTAGGACCTGTTTGACACTTTCAGTGTATTCTCCACTATTTCTTATGTATTTTTTAACTACTTCCAGCTGGAGTTCATTACTGCATTCAGAAGATTTGTCTTCATTTTTTTTGCCTGAGGATTCAATGGAAAGATCATTTATCATTTCTGGGACAGGCTTTACTTAAATATGACTATGCGTGTGTCTACGAAAACTTCTTCTGGAAGAGTACCCTTTACCACATTCTAGACAGCAATAAGGTTTCTCGCCAGAATGAATTCTCATGTGGTCTTAAGAGTCGTGCTATCCGAGAAAAGCTTGCTAAAGTCAGAACAGCTTTGTTTCTTAACATAATGAATGGGAATAACATTCTACATTCAGTTCAACTGTAAGGTTTCTCTCCAATATAACTTTTCCTATGATTTAAAAGAGAACTGAGGTGTGAGAATTGTTTGCCACATTCCAAGCAATGGTGAGGTTTTTCTCTGGTGTGAAGCCTGATGTGACTCTTTAGGGTGCTTTGTTGTGAGAACTGCTTATCACATTCAGGACAACAATAAGGTTTCTCTCAAGTATGAGTTCTGATGTGGCACTGAAACGCGCATAAATCTAAGAATCGTTTCCCACATTTTAAACATCAAAAAATATTTTTCTCTAGTATGGATTTTGGTGTGTCTATAAAGACTTTTCTTGGTTGCATAACATTTGCCACATTCAGAACAGACATGCTGCATTTTCTCTTCAGGGTGAGTTTGTGTGTGAACTCGAAAACACCTACTGTTGAAAAACATTTTTCCACAATGAGAACAGCAATATGGTTTCTCTCCAGTATCGATTTCTGTGTGCCTTTGAAAAGTGAGTTTGTCAGAATATTGTTTGCCACATTCTGGACAACAATAAGATTTTTCTCCTGTGTGGCTTCTTCTGTGCCTCTGAAGATGACTTCTACTGGAGAACGACTTGCCACACTCTGAATAGCAATGAGTTTTTTCTCCTGTGTGGATTCTACTGTGTCTTTGAAGACTGCTTCTCATTAAGAACGACTTAATGCATTCCTTACAACATGTTTTTTGTCGAGTGTGAATTTTCATATGCCTTTTATGATCACTTTTGTGTGTAAATTCTTTGCCGTATTCCAAACAACATTTTTTTCCAGTGTGAATTTCGATTTCTTTCTCCACTTGCTGTCGATCAGTTTTGATGGCTTCTGTCTGTGTTACTCCAGTAGCAGGGAGAGAACTGCACTGGAAAAAGGCTGCTGTCAGGTTCTCTGATCCCCTTGCTAATTTCTTCATAGCTTTCTCTTTGTATTGAAGAGAGTGCTGACCAAATGAAGGTGGAGAGAAACTGCCATTCTTCTGTAAATCTGAAATAACACAAACATTTTAACTATTTCTTTTCATCCTACCACCTTAATTCAAGGAGACTTACAACATCTAAGACATAATTGGTTACATTTCTCTTGATCTTCCAACTGGAACACAGACAGGTCACGTGACTTTTTCATGGTCACATGGTGTCAATAGCTGAATTTGAACCTGCAACTTCAAGGATTGATATCCAAACTCCTAACCACTTACCCTTCTTTTAAAATGAATGAAACTGTACAAGTAAAGTGGTGGCACACTGGTTGGAGTTCCTTCATCACACTAAGGTGGCATTTATGGTTTGGACACTCCATGTGTGGTCTTTACATGTTCTGCAGCTGTCTGTTCAATTTCTTCACCATACTGTCATATGTGAAAGACAGGCCTGATCTGATCAATCGATCACAAATCAAAATCAGCTAATTTTTATTTCAAATGACTTGACCGATGATCAGCAAATTAGCTGATCTTAACATCTGATCTTGAATGAGAAAAAACATGCAAGACAAAGTTCCGACATTACCAAAATACAGAAACATTTCCTCGATAGTCTAACAGTTTTATTGCCTTCCTACAAGAGATAACAAGTTTGTGGTTTGTAATATATATGCAAAAAAACGTCAGTCATTTAGGATTCTCTCAACAATACAAACCTTATTCAGCATCTGAGAAGTCAACAGAAAGGGACTGGTGTGAAAAACGAGCTGTTCAAAGGCTGAGGCAACCAGCAAGCTTAGTCTAGCTCAGTAGCCTACGCTCATTCGGCCTCCAATAATGGCAGCACTTAGAAAACTCAGCCTTATAATACTGACAGCAAGAACACCAAAGACTTACTATGATACAAAAACAGCGGAATTCGTAAGCCTGGACAACCTGCCACGTTCAGTTCTGGAAGATGTCACCTTCTAGATTATTTAGATCCACGATTCCATTTGCCACTGACTGTTTGTTGACTGATTTATTTGTATAACTAGTAAAATACCCGCGCTTCGTAGCGGCGAAGAACTGCATTAAAATTTTAATTAAGAAGAAAAGTAAACCTTTTTAAACTGAGGGAAAATATACCAATAATTATTTGTTAAGTATCTCTTTGTATACCATGTTGTCAGTTCGGCCCTCCGGTTGTAACATGACCAAGCTGTGCGCTGAGCTTACTCTTGAGCATGTAACTTACAGTTGGCCATGTGAACAGTAATCTTGCCTCAAATCTCACAGCTTGGATTGCTGCTGTCATAATCGGTTTGAGTTTCATGGTTTGTTTCAATTACGACAGTATTTGCAGGATTTGTTGTGTTGAAGTGACATTCGACATCTGTCAAGCGTTGTAAGTACACAACAGGTTTCATCGATAAAATCACATCCAGCTTTTGAGAGTTTAAACATTCATAAACATCAAAGTGTCCACTACTGAAATCGTCACCTGTCAATCTAAGATGTTTAAGAGGCATTGGCGGTTGTCGAAAGGTGTAAAATATTTGGCCATTTCGGTACACTTGAAAGCGACAACCGAACAATTCAGCGGCAGACATCAACTCACATGCAGAACCATAGCTGAAGGGCTTAAGCATTTCACTCTTCTAGTGCTCCTGTGTAGTCTAATTATCTCCTGTACCGTCATCAGTCCACACCTTGAACCTGTCCCAGTCATTCAATACATAAGACACAATGTTCCTCCGGATATCAAGAGTGAGTCTGATATGGCCGTGCAATATGTAACACAGAGAATGGAAAAGGCAGGTGGTATCTCCGGGCATGGAAACCACTCGGTAAGTGACAGTTATTTGATCGACGGTGATCACCTCGATAGACATGTTAATGGGGGTACGGTTGGAACGATAAAGGAAATGTGTACCTGAACAATGTAAAGTAAGTCTAAAATACCTACACAATAACTATAATCGTAATAAATGAACAATAAAACAGCGGAGAAACCGTGGATTAAATAAAAAGGCTGCAGTTATCAGCAGGGAGACGTGAATCCCGTGGCGAAGCAAGGAAGGGAATGTAGAGACCGGAGCGACGGCCGGCCTTATATAGGCAGGCAGCAAACAAAGTGGGAGGCGTTGGGATGGGGGACCCAACGGCGCCTCATACGGTGACCGAGCTGCAGGCTATAGACGTATATATGTACGTATATAGGATTCAGTTAGCGTTGGGAATCCGCATACCAAATTTCTTGAAGATGGACCCATAAGTAACAAAGACTGTTGGAAAGTTCAATATGGTGGCTGACAGTGGTGTCTTACCACCGAAATAAGTACATACATCGGTTTTGGTTAGCGCAGGTAACTGCCTACCAAATTTCGTGAAGATAGGGCCATGAATAAGAAAATTCAGCATGGCAGATGTTGTCGACCGTTATGCGTAGAGTTTGGAAATGAAACCTGCTTAACTTTTGTAAGTAAGCTGTAAGGAATGAACCTGCCAAATTTCAGCCTTCTACCTACACAGGAAGTTTGAGAATTAGTGATGTTGGAAAGTTCAATATGGCGGCCAACAGTGGCATCATACTACCAAAATAAGTATGTCCATTGGTTTCGGTTAGCGCAGGGAAGCCGCCTACCGAAATTCATGAAGATGGGGCCATAAATAAGAAAGTTTAACATGGCGGACGTTGTCAACCATTATGCGTAGAATTTGGAAATCAAACCTGCTTAACTTTTGTAAGCACTCGTCCTATCTCATTTGAAAAACCCGAGTTGAATTTTGAACATCCTATGACCGGTTAACCCTGCGGACCCAGGCGCTAGATCTCCATCATATGGACCATTACAGAGTAAAGATTAGAGAATCTTTTGCAGTCTCCATTACAAGATCCATAGCACCCGCAGGAAGTTGGACAATGAAGTGAAGACCCTTTAGTTGGTCAGAATCATCGGAGTTAGCACCTAGGGTCATATTCTAAAATATCTTAGATTATATCTATTTAGTTAGCATGTCGGCACTGTTCATTTTCAACATAGGTGGTATATTTCCAAGACCAGGGGCTTCTTGTCAAAAGGTTAAAATAAAACAGACATCCGAGATATTCCTATTGCAACAGCAAAATTTTGTTATAGAGTGTAGAGGTTTGTCTTGCATTCTAATTCTTAAAGCTCTATCAGACTATCGTTCATTTTAAAGCAAAATGCCAACAATCATTTTGTTTATAACTAAATTAAATAAACCTGATAAATAGATCCCGGTGCTTGATAATACTTAACCCTAATTGATATCATTAAATGATACTTCTGTGTTTTATTCAGATTTAATATTTTTAATTTGCCTTTTAAGTTTTACTTAAAAATGAACTCTTTAAGACACATTCAGACTATTCTGGACTGCGCATGTCAAAAAAAAAAAAGTTTATTATTTATTTCAAATGTTTTGATACATCACGGCAGTTTTTCAAATTGTAATCACTCCACTTTTTCATGTGGTTATTTACTTTATTTATTAATTTTGGCACACATGTCCTTATCAGTCTAGTTCATATTCTAAACTCCAATATTTAATGTTCTTCCTGAATCAGGAGGAACACAAGCCTGACTTTTAGTGCCAGGTAAGATTCTAACAATAACCGGCTCATGTTAATCAGCCTCATACTAGCCAATGTTAAATAATGTTTTCCCCAACTCTTTGCCATCCCGTGGAACTGCCTACATAGATGACCATTTAGTTGATAATATACCGCAGAAAACACTTAGGTTCTGTTGTAGTGTGAGCTTGGGGTGATCCGGTCTTAAGATGTTTTTTAATCTCCTCTGTCACTTAGTATTTGTACATTTTAGTTTGTACTGTCTTATCTTTGTGATAGGGGCGAGTCAATGTTTCATTTTGGAATAATAATGTCTAGCGTAATTCTGCCCCTGACTATGATCCCTGCGCAAACCCTGGTCCTGTGACTCGTATTCAAGAAGATTGCAGACACTTGTTGACTCTTGGAATCCCAGTTCAAACTTACGTCCCTTGACCCTGAATGCTACTAAACCAAGGATGCTTTTTCACAAACAGAGGGAAAAGCAGTTTTCATAACCCGTCCTATGTCACCTGGACTACCTAAAAGAAAGAATAAAACCTCATAGTTTTAGTAAAATTTTAATCCTTGTGCTAACGCCTATAATAGATATAATGTAACTATTCACTAAAAACATTTTCCATCCTGATTGGCCTGTAGTGTACAGGTTCCTATAACCTCCTATAACCGTTCTTATTTTCAGGGTCTCATAACTGCTGTAAAATGGAAGGCTATTACCAAGCCTTCACAGAATTTCTAAAACGCTGTATTATACAAAGACCCCTGAGTACCAAAGTGTTTATAACCTGTTGATGAAAATGCTGATTTAAAGTAAAGCCTGAACAAGATAACTGTTTTCTAATCATCATATAAAATGCTTAGTAAATAAAGAGAGACTAAATACAATTTATAACAAAATGGAACACCGATGGACGGCTGAATAAACAAGGGAATCTAACTTAGCTTGAAATGCGCAGAGTGTTTTACCAATAAAACCCTACAACAGTGGCTCTCAAACTCTGGGCTGACCACAAAAAGGGACTCAAGATGTGAAAAAAGAAAACAAGAATCGAAAATATGAAAAATACATCTATTGAACCCAAAACAAATTGACTTAAACTACCTTCTGATACAGAAAAATAAATATAGAGATAGATAAATGTCGATACAAGTAGGTATAATAAAATATGCAAATAAAGTGTCAGGAGAATAAAATATGATTTTTTTCATGATTAGCAGGCCAAAGAACTGGCCATTTGAGAAAAAATAATCGTACATTTGTGTTGTAAGCAGAATCTGAATGACTTGGGCCGGCAAGAAAACATATAGGGTAAAAGATATCAGATGTCTCCGGTTCCTTTAGGGACTTTATACTGGCTATTATCATTTAAAAGGAGTACAGAAATTAAGTTCTATGCTATGTTTGGGGTGGATGTGATCAGAAAGGCACTGATGCTTCCAAAGAACTCTTTTGGAAACAAGGACTTTTCTTATAATGTTTTAAAATCGGACCTTTACAAAGATGCTTTTAGACGCTTTATTTTCTAAAGATGCTTTATTTTCATGTTAAAGCAACCGGACCTTTTACTTGGCTACTGAACATGTATTTTGTTCATAGCACTTTAGTGTTTCATTAAGAATTACCCGAATATCTGATCATTAGTTTAAGAAGAAAGAGTAATTAGCTCTGCTATTTTGTGAGCTATACAAGCGTGCTGAGCGGTTGGCTCCCATTTACAGGTCACTAGCACGAGCTAAAGCTGCTGATTTTAAAAACATGATTTTAGTTCGATGAACTTCAGAGGGGCAAAAAAGGGCTTCTTACATCCCCTGCCTCTAGTTAAACCAGCACACCTCACTATGGCCTCCTGTGCATTCTTATAAATCTCCGTTTAAACGCACAAGTGTATTTACAGAGTTTTCCTTTGTCCAAAGGCTCCTAGGTGATAGAAACGAGCTCAGCAAAACACTAAAAATCACTGATCGCAGCAAATCCTAAAACACACGTGGAATCTGTCTCTCTTGTGCGGTGTGGGGTTACTTTTAAAATAACTTCATTATATTATACTTACAAAATGAATAACCAAACATGTTATATAGTGTAAGGGACGGCAGGTATGGGCCGGCATCTCGACATGTACAGGACCTTGTTCATTAGCCTGGGTGCAAGCCCCTATTAAACCCGAGGCCACAGAAGGAATAGAGAGCTTTACAGGCAGAAGTGTTAAAAGAGACACAAGGCGTTTGTAGCACGAGACTGCTCCATGTCTTTAAAGGTGATAAATCAAAGTTTAGGTTTGTACATGACATAATCCTAACAAATTCCTGAGACTAGCAGCCGGTGAGCTCTCCGAGGGTCACCCAGTGGGGGGGTGGGTGCTCGAAACGGGCGGGCTCAGTTGTTTGCAAGCGAACTCACAGAGTCCTTCCTCCGATTGGGGTGCTTACAGAGCCTGACTTTACTTTCTGTGTGTAGAAAGAGAGCAGCGGCTGATCGCAGGGGTGGTCGGCTAAAAGCTGACTGGGTCTGCCACTTGGTCTTTCTCTCTGGGAAATCAGCTTCATTGCTAAAACTGTTTTTTACTGCAGAGTCCGTCACTGGGAAACCTGATTTAGCTGAAGTGTGAAATCGGCCCCTGCTGGAACCATCAGCCCCTCCCTGAGCCATGCGGGCCGCTTGCTTCCACAAGATGTTTCCTTAGGGTCAGCTGAAGATACCTGTATTTAAAATGTGGGGTGAGTTTGAAGAGAAAAAGGGCTTGTTTTAGATCGATTTTATACAAATTATATTAAGTAATATAATTACAAATTATACAGCCCAGGCTAGATTTTTAGACGTCTCAAACGTGATTTAAAAGGGAACTACTGCCTATTATTTAACTAGGTGTGATTTTTAAAGGGCTGAACTAGCAGTTATCTCAAACTTTACAAGCTAATCTTTAAAAATCCCTTAACTTTAAAAGATCCATCCGTCATGGGCAGAGGTCTGTGCGTTGTTCACACTTTATTTTATTTTATGACACTGTGTATTTGACCTATAATCTTCTCTTGCCTGTCATGGAGCTCTGTCTAATTACCTGAAGTTACAGGAATTGGGAAGTGATGAACTATTTTGGTAAGAATATGTTTTAAGGTCTACATAAGTAAGAGTATAAAGGGGAAAAGTGTCACCCTAGGCCCTCCCATGACAAAACAAAAATCATAATTGGGCTTTTCTGTTTTTAACTTTTTAATTAAAAATAGTAAAATGATTTCTAATTATCATTTGTGTTAATAGAAATATTTTCAGTTTTTTGAGTAGACAGAAAATATCAAAATTCTGTGCTTTTACAGGCACGTACAAAACTGGGATGAGGTAAAAAACCTGCTTTCTTATAAATCTCCGTTGAAATGCACAAGTGTATTTAGAGAGGTTTCTTTTGTCAAAAGGCTCCTAGGTGATAGAAATGAGCTAAGCAAAACAAACGTGGAATCCGTCTCTCTTGACCAGTGTAGTGATACTTCATTATATTATACTTACAAAAAGAGTAACCAAACATGCTATATAGTGTAAGGGATGACAGGCATGGGCCGGCCTCTCGAAAGTACAGGACATGGTTCATTACTCAGCCAGGAGGACAATGTAATTAAGGAAATTAGGGTTTTGCTCTTTTTTAGTAAGTGTCTTTTGTCTGATTTTAGACAGACCCCGGAAAAATAAACCCTAAGGTTAAGCTCTGTATATAGGTGAACATTTTTGACATCAGCCACCAATCAGCCCAGGCTAGACGTCTCAAACGTGATTTAAAAGGGAACTGCGGCATATTATTTAACTAGGTGTGATTTTTAAAATCCGAATATTGTTGCGGCCAGACCTTAAGTTGCCCAGATAAGGGATGGTCCTAAACTCCCCTAAAAGAGATGAAAAAATGACATAAGCAGCTTCAAAGTACCTTTCTTTACTCCCCGAGAAGGACCTCAAAAGAATTCCTCAGCGTGGGAGTCATCCTATGAGTTGCACAGCTCAAGGATGCAAGCATCCCTGCCGGAACCTAAACTTCACTTTAAAAATGAAGTACAGCTCATGACTTATGGTCTCAAAGGGGATGGGTGCTCGAAACGACCAGAGAGAGAGCGCTTGGCACGCGGCAGTTAGGGGTGTGTGTGGGTAGAGAGAGAGCAGGGCCTGTTCGCAGGGGGCCTGTTAAAAGCTGACTGAGAAATGCTGACATTTGGTCATTCTCTCTGGGAGATTCTCTCTAGGCTTTTCTGTGAGATGGAAAAGGTATCTTGACTTAGATGAACCAAAGATGAGATAGATATTTTAAATAATAGATACAGGGGTTCTTACCCAAAGCAGGAGAGGCTATAAGGTAGCTCGGCCCAGGTACAACGTTGGGATCTAGGGCCTAGATTCCATTTTCCCGGTCAGAGTCTTTACAAAATGCTTGGCTGTTTTATTCCGCCCTTTCAGAAGCGGCTGGGAAGTGTGGGAAGGCTGCCCGTCAGGTACGGCCTGACCCACGGCGACCGAAACAGGGTGCGATCGCACTGACTGGCTCAGACCGTGTCTAACAGCTGACAGTTTGTTGTCTGTGTGAGGGACAAAAAAGCAGCTTGACTTAGAGAGGCCAAGATGAGATAGAGATTTTAATTTCGTGAACGTGCTGGGACTGGTGCAGGGTGACTTTGGGCATGTCTGAGCCGGTCAGGACAGACCCCGGGCCTGTCTGGGCTTGTGCCAGAGAAAGGGCGGGGGCCGAGGCAGCCCCCGGGCATGTCTGAGCTGGTCAGGACAGGCCCCGGGCATGCCCGAGCTTGTCGAGGTAAAGGCTGTCACTTGCCCGGGCTTGTCTTTCGGGAGAGGGGGGCGGTGGGGAGTTCAAGGAGGGGGTAGACATCCATCAAACTGCCCTTGACAGTTTCCTGGGCAGGCAGGTGGGTGTGGGGTGGGAGTGGGTTCAAACAGGGGGCAGACATCCATCAAACTGCCCTTGACAGAAAGGAGAACCAATCAGGGGCCGGAGGAGGGTTCAAGGCAGAGTCTGGGCGGGGACTGGGGCCCTTCAACCAACCGCCGCCAGGGGGCAGTGCCAAAGGGGGAGGAGAGAGGTCACGTGAGGGGCCGGGACTTTCCGGAGTGACGTCATCAGGAAGCGACGGGGCGGGACTTCCGGTCTTGCGTCAGGGCGGCACTTCCGGTGTGACGTCAGAGGGGCGGGGCTTAAAAGTCATTAATCATTATGATTGACAGCTCTAATTGCGATTTTGACAGTATGTGACCTACTATAACTACTTACGTTTTTTAAGATGCAGCGGAGTTTTGCTCTGCCCAGTGCGAGTATCAGGATGAAACTGACAATGTATTTCCACTTCAAGATCAGATAAATGGGATTTACTGTGATATTTAATGGGCACTGTAAAGTGTTAAATGGCGTTGGGCTACCTTAATGTTCATAGTTTTGTGGCATTGGCATATATAAACTTGTCCAGGACAGATTCATTTGTTAAATTAGAGTTTAACAATTTTGAACCGTGCAGGACCAAAATGTGGAATATTTATTTTTTCAAATAATGGATCAGTCTGTAATGATGCCGATTAATGTACACGCTGTAGAGTATTTTGCATCACTGTTATAATAGAATAAGAAGCTGCTTTGCAAAAGCTGTGTGAATAAGTAGCTGACTGCAAGCTTATACTGGGAGTAGCTGGGAGTGAATAAAATGCCAGCCGAATGCGAACCTAACTTCAGCCCTGTGATCATTTCAGAGTTAAGGGAAAAAACTCGTAAAAAGAATTACCACCAAGCCCTTCACAAACATACAGTGACGTGCAAAAGTATTCAATCCCTTTAAAAGTCATCCTAATTTTCTGCATGACAAAAGATTTGTCCACATATTTATCCGTTTGGTTTTTTTTAATGTGAACTCTTGTGTTGTAACAAAACATTATCAAACTCCAAATAACTTAACTAAAGAAAAACTCCAAAGTGATTGTTTGCTAAAGCATTCAAGCTCAACATATTCATACTTTGTCAAGAACCTTTTTGCTGCAGTAACAGCCTTCATTCTTTTGGGGTACATAAATATACCCCAGTTCTGCACATTGCTCATCGTGATTCTTCCCTATTCTTCTTGGCATGATTTCTAGGTACCCTCTATGTTGGTGGGATGGTATCTCTGAACAGCACTTTTCAAACAGTGCCCCAGATTCTCAACAGGGTAAGTTACTTCACCTGTCTGTGCGGCGCAGTGCGGGGTCACCGGGCACAATAAATGTAACTAGTAGTAACTAAATGTTATGTTGCATCAAGACTCAAGACGTCAATCGTAAATGTGGAATATTTTGCCTTTAGAATAAGTAACAATTTTGCAAATACTGTGTGAACAAGTACAGCTGCGGGTTGCAAGCAAGCATGTAGATGGGACCGAATAAGAAGACGGCCCAATACGTACCTAACTTCAGCCTTGCGTTCATTACAGACTCTTTAACAGATTCTGTTAAATAGTAATAATTACCACCAAGTCCTTTTGCAGACGTATTGTTCGGAAAAAAATATACAGTGCCGTTTAAACGCAGATGCGTCTCCTAGACACTTGTCTTTACACTCCATGACTCTACCGGCCCCTGAGGTCCTGTTTCTTGCCCCGCCCATTTCCTCTGAAGATCACGTGAACAACCAATAGAGTTCACACGCACAACCGATATAGTTCATACACAGAGTTGCGATAGGGTGCTCACGCATAACCAATATGTTTCATACGCGAAACCGACATAGTGCACACATACAACCAATAGAGTTCAAGCGCAAAATCGACAGGTTACCCACATGAAATCAATATAGTGCATATGCAAATCCATTGTTAGACCGTCACAGAACACAAGCCAATATAGTTCATACGCAAACCGATAACATGCAAGCGTAAACCAATGCACTTCACTCACAAACCAATAACAAATCGTACTGGAACCAGTGATATACACACGCAAATCAATATAGTTCATACGCAGACCAGTGCCATGCATATACAAACGGATAATATACGGACACAAACCAATATAGTTCATATGAATGAAACCAGTATTGTACTCACGCAAACCAAATAAGTATGCATGCAAACCGATAGTAAATATTCATAAACCAATAGTGTTCACACGTAAACCAATAGATTACACACAGAAATATATGATTTATGGCCTGTTTGGCCCCTCATAGGGGCAGTGCGATGAACGAGCGCCGTTCAACCCCGTCCTTCGCTTTGGAAGGAGAAGGCGCGCTCCTCCGGTTTTCAGTCACGGACAATTGTATGTTGCTTCGTAGCGTGCATTGTTGCAATGTTACTTTTCTTGGTGGTTTATTAAATTACGGATTTTTCAAATGTTTATTTTTTCCTCTGTACTTAAAAATCATTTAAACAGCGGCCTGATTATGCGGGGTATGCTACGCCGCGGGTTGGATATTTAGTATATTTTCATACAATTTTAAAAGTATAATTGACAGAATCTTTAATTAGTTTGTTCTGTTTAAAAGAATAGTAGGACAGGATTTGCATGTTTTAAATTTAAGGATTATCTGAATTTCTTTTGAACATTTTTAAATGTTTAGCAAAATAATTCTGAATATTAACCTTTTTTTTTCTTTGTACTGTTTCAGGTTTTAAAATATACAAGTTTTCACTGAACTGCCAGGGATCAGGCCATTACCATTGCTGTTATTGCCAGAAAACAGTAGTTCGTAAAGATCAGTTCCTCAGGCACTTGTCAGATTGTGGTAAAGGTCCTAAAGTGCTCCCTCTGCCTTCTGTGCCCATGGCACAGGTGGCCTTGCAGCCTATGCCCTCCATGCCTACGGCACCGGTGGATGCCCAGCCTCTGCCCTCCATGCCCACAGCACCAGTGGATGCCCAGCCTCTGCCCTCCATGCCCACAGCACCAGTGGATGCCCAGCCTCTGCCCTCCATACCCATGGCACTGGTCGCCACCTAGCCCCTTCTCTCCATGCCCATGGCACCAGTCACCACCCAGTCTCTGTCCTCTATGCCCACGGCACTGGTCGCCACCCAGTCTCTGCCCTCCATGCCCACTGCACTGGTCACTGCCCAGTCTCTGCCATTTGAATTCCATAAGGTGGTCCAAGCCAAGATCAGAAAGGTAAAATGTTCTCTTTGTAACCTCAGACTGAACAAAAAGAACCTTCGAGTGCACATGAAGAGAAAACACTCAAGCTGTAAGCAAGGGATTAGTACAGAACATCATCTTAAATCCATGTGTATTGACAAGGCTAGAGGAATATTTGCTGTCGCAAAAACTTTCCACGGTGAATCAATTCCAGTGCACGTTCAGAAGAAGACCTGGGGTTCTACACATAGAATTCTATGTGAAATGGATGTTTGCCGGCGCAATTCGGATTTTGCACTAAGGAGTGGACTGATGGCCTGTGATTGTCAACACATTCAGTCCCTTTCCTATTGTCTCATAACAGGCAACACAGATGTGGTCCTAACTGAGGACGTGCTAAATGACATGGTTAGGGAAAAGTGGATGGGAGAACATTAAAAAGAACAATGCTTGAAAAGGCAACGTGAAGCTACAGAACATGGCAATAGCTTAAGCAATGAGGTCACACTGAATGATAAAAGTTCAGAGAGGCTCATATCAGTGTATGAGCTCAAAGTGTCCTATCATAGTAGACTTGTCAGGGTTTTTGCATACTATGACATCAAGTGTAATTCCTGGCACTGTCCATGTTCCAAACCATGAATGTCATGTTTGCATAAATATATAGCAAAATGGCATCTTTTTCAGACTAACAGGGAACTTTTTAAGAGAGTTAAGAGCACAGAAGACTCAGAAGAATTCAAAATAGGAAATACAAAGGACACCAACTGGTCAGAATCTTACAGTGTACGAAAAGAAACCCTTTATCCACCAAAGGGAGATGGTCTTGTTAAAATGGTAACATATCTATACCACAAAAAATGAATTCCACCAATCCTGCCTACTGAAGTATGCGCTCCACCTGACTTTCATAACCTTCCCAAGCACCTAATACCAGCCGAGACATCGTGTAGCCTCTGTCCGGGAATTTTCCCACTGACTGATCCTGTCCTAATTTCCTCAAAAGCCAAAACTGTTACCTTCTATGGCACCGTTGAAGGTAAATCTTGCACACCTTTTTGAATAGAGATATATTTGATCAATGAAGTGTCACTTTTATATATAATTTGACATCGTACTTGTTAAATATGTTCCTAGTCACTGACGTAACACCATTTATAACTATTTGATTTTCTAACTGATGTTTTTTCTCCTTTTAAGCATATACTTAATCAAACAAACACAATGATATTTCAGATTCAGGTGATGGCAGGGTGGCTTTGAGAAACACTGATTAGACTTTTTTTTTGTCCCTACAGGTGTAGCCACATATTGCAAACAGTGTGAACTGTGTGGCCAGGTCTACAGATCTCAGGAATGGAGTGGAGGTCTTCATAACTTTAATGACCACATCATTCTCAGCATTCATTTATGTCTGTTCATAAGGAACTCGCTCCAGGTTAAGAGCTAACATACATATATACAAATAGGAGAGTTCTTATGTTGTTTTTTTTCTGTTCTTCGCTGAATGTACACCATAGGTTCCTATATTTGAACACATCTGACCTTTTCCCACTAGTGTTTTGTATTAGTGTCATGTTGTTCATATAGTCTAATGATGAACATTCCAGTCTGTGTTGCAGAATATCAATAAAATCAATCTGAACACAGGGTACAGTTGGATGTAAGTGTGCATTAGATTAGATTACACTTTATTTGGTGTGTGTGTATGTGTGCAACTATATGTAAATATATAGAGCATTTAATACTGTGTGTGAATGAAGCCCAAATCAGTTGCCAAAAGGAAGTCATTTGAACATCTCTGTCTGTCTCTATGTGTGTGTTTGTGTTTGTGTGTCTGTGTGTATTATGTTTTGTTGTTTTATTTTTTCTCCTCTACAACATCTAATATGTCAGGCATTGGTGAAAAAAGTTGATCGTATAAATACAAGTTGTATTTTTGTGTTTTTTTTCATCAACTTATTTCAGGGGATATATTCCTTATGATTTACTTATAAATTATATTTGGCTTTTCTTAAATGTAATAAACTGTTATACTGCTGAACAATTCTGTGATTTTATAATTAGGTTAAATTCAGTACATTCAGAGAAGGTTAGATAAACTGACTCTTAACAGTAAAATACGTGAACAGTTTCTGTGTACACTTTATTTAATTATGTGGTTGGCATTATGGTTTGTTTTTTTATATTTTCATTTAGAATCACACTTCCATTGGAAATGCTATAGATATCCTTGAACTGACCGCAAACCAAAAGTTTCCCAAGCGAGACTGTCTTTTGCATGGATACCTCCATTTTGAGGCACTCTCAGCACATGAATATAACTATTCTTGTACACGTTGTGGATTTCATCCTCCAGTAGTAGTGGTGGACCTTCACAGGAAAGGAGTTTTTAGTATGCCTGGTGGGTAGATGACAAGTGTGAAACTGTAGCGTACTTCTTAGTTTCTTAACATTTATTGTTTTTAATTTTGTCCTGATTTTCTGCAGCCAGTGAAATAGAAGAAACCCCAACGGATTATGATGGCAAAGTAAATGTGGAAGATTTTTGGGAGTCAGTGGACCTTGAAATGATAAGTCGTGGCTTTGTTAAGAGTAATCATTACATTTTGTCTTCTTTAGCTTTTAACCATTACATAAAATATATACACACTGAATTTTCTATTCCATTTCATGAAAGTCTCATTTGCTCTCATTAAGGTAACTGTCAGAATCCATTTGTTGTAAAACCAAACTACCATAATTGGGCACCATGGATTGGTAGCCATACAAGAAAATCGAGCGCCGTGCTCAACACTGAATTTGCTAAAATTCCTCAAGTTCAGGAACCTGAGGAGGCTTCTGATATATTTGTCACTGAAGACAGATTATGTGGTGAGCTCACAAACTTAAAGGTATGTATGTAGTAGGGCATTTGTCTGTAATGTTTCATGTATACCTTTCTGTCATCAAAAATGTTAACTGATTGAAGAGTTTTGAGTGTTTTTGATTAACTGTGAGCCTATCTGAGTGTGTGCCCAGTAAAGGACTGGACTTTGCTTAACCTCACTGTTTGAAATATGGAAGTATGTTTAATTCTAACACAAGTCTGTCCCTACATGAGTTGAGTGCTCACTGAAAGCGTATGTGTATATCCATTTTAGGTTGCTGCATTGAGGAAGTTAGTAAAGAACTGTGGTCTGTCTCCAAAAAGGATCCAAAATGGACCGAATACTAAGATTAAGAAATCAAATGCAAAATCGAGCCACCTATGATAAAATTTTCCAGAAGGTTTGGGGAGCGTCAGGTCAGTTACGTATTTCGTTCAATATCTGTTAAAACCTTGTTTGAAATCAATTGTTCAATGACTATTCATGATAAACATTGCATGTAATCTTTGCTATAAAATATACAACTTAAATGTAATGTTTTAAAATGTACACAAGCAGAAAAATTAACCATATTGATATGTAAAATTATAAAATTTCTTTGAATTGATCATCAAAGTAGTACCACCCAAATTCAAATTTTTTTAAAGTTTGATTTTTGATCCAAGTATTAAACAGTCTGTGTTAGATGTTCTGTTAATCAGCATAAGTTCTAATTTGACTTTTATCACCAATAATTATTAGACTAATATAAATATAGGTAATCTAGCTACAAGTTTGTCATTTTCAGTTGTTTTAGTGAAGAAGACCACAGCGTAATTCCTTACGTTTTTTTGAGAATACACCTGAAGATTTGGACTACATGTGTTTTCCACCTACTTATTTAAAAATCGTAATGTCCAAACATACACATAATCACATTTAAGAATTCAACGGATTCTACTGATGAAGTTCAGTCTATTCAATTCTTATCAAAAAGATGTGACCTTTTCTGAATAAATACACCATGGTTTGTCAGATTGAAGCTTTCAGTACAATCGCATGACCTTTCACTCCAAACTGACCTACTAGATAACACACAGCAGAGACCTCATTTAACAGAGTTTGTCTTTGGATCACTCTAATAATTTATGTTCTTGAATGACCATTATTATTTATACTGCTTTTAATTTGCATTAACAGGTGGCTGGGCTGTTGTGATGTGTCCCTGTGCTGTTGTATACTCCATCAAATTTAACATTCGTGCAGAGAGTCCAAGGGACTATGCAGACATTTTACTGTCTTGGAAGCACTTTCCAAATATCTGCATTTATGATTTTGCAAGAGGATTAGCCACACATACCAATCTGAGGGTGCCACAGGTTCAGCCTTTCAGTCCAAATGAGGGAAGACTTGCCGAATCAACGCCCGAAAATATTGTGCTTGCCAAAAAGGGAGAATTGAGGATTAACCTGCCATGGCTTTTAAAGAAGAGAGAGGATTCTGATTCTGGTCCTGATGTGCATCCTGTCAGTGGCTCATCTGAGCATTATGCTCTTTATGATACATTTCATGAGCATAATACCAAGGATGCAAAGGACATATTACGCAGAATTGAGCTTGTGCCTGAGTTGGCTGGATGGCTTAACAGTCAATCTGCAGAACAACTTTTCGCATCTTTGAAAAAAAACAATTACTTCATGAACTTGCTTTCACCTTCTGCTCACATTTTTTTGATGAGGTCAATTATACACTTTAGGAATGAGTACAAAAACAAAAAAACAATTCAAGAATATCAAAACGTCTTTGGTCGTGACCCCAAAATTGAACTTGATTGTCATGGAAGAGCAAAATTAGGTAAGAACAGAGGTTATGTAATTTCTGTTTTCACTTCCTGCATCATATGGATGTGGTATTAAGTTTGCAAATTGTTTTTCTTAGCCTTCGATATGACAAGTACACAAAAGCTCTTGAAAAGAGGTCATCCTTATGAAAGCAAGCATTAGGCTACAAGTAGGCAAAGATAAATATGTTCAATTTGCCACATTAACATATTATTTTTATTTTAATCTGAGCTCCTTTAATTTGTTTTTCTTCCAAACAGAAGTCTTAATCAGTTTTGAAGAATCTAGTGAAATGGACAACAGTGAGTTAGAGGATATAATGGCAAAAGCATCATTTTGGAATCGGGAGCCTAATCTTGAGCAAAAGCGATTGGTATATGCAACGTTTACAAGTTCATTATAGGGCTCGTGGCAGAGCCTCCTTTACTCACTAGAATCTTTGTCTGTGTATATCTTCAGCTTTCATACGTTCTTGATTCGAAAGGAATTCCTACTGAAGAAATAGCCAGAATTGATAACACTGTCTTAAACAGAGCGGACTTCCTATCTCTTGGCCTGTCTACAGAATTGGAAGCAACTGTGAGTACAGCGTAAACTGCACTCAGTATCTTGTGATGTGAATGTAAAATCAATTGCAGTTAATTCTGCTTGTAGATTATGGTTGTTAAAATCATCAGTGTCTTTCATTATACTGTTGTTGGTTTTTTTTTGTTAAACATACAAAGTAGATTGGAAACTGTTGTGTGAAGATCATTGGCCAGATTGTACAGCAATGTGTACGTAAATCAATGTTGGTGTCATTCAGTTCCACATTGTACTGATTAAGTGTGTTTCTAAGGTGAGCTGCTCTTAATTGTTTGTTGTTTAGGGAAAAGATGCTTATGTTGCAAATGCTTATGTGGTGCCCACATGGCTACCTCCTCTTTCACAAGACCCTTTCCTGACTTTTCCAGTAAGTACATTGAATAATGTTCTATAAAAGTAACTCCTGCTTGTTACTGTTCAATTTTGTTTATAGATTTGTTACAGTTCTTTTGGAGGCTTCTTGTTGTCTTCTAGAGTGATTCTAAAATTAAACAGAATATTATATATCTTCTTAGAATGATATAGCATCGAAAGATGTTATCTTCCTCCCCTCATGGCATCCAGGTCACTGGGTTTTGTGTGTAAGTAGATTTGTTTTCCCAAAGAGTTCATTGTTGTGATCAGAAATTTGTCGACCATTTACTCACCTTGCCTTTGTACAAATGTTAAGATGTATAACTCCTGAAGAATGAATTAATGCAAATTATGCATTTCTAGATAATCTATAATTTATTGAAATGTGTGCATTGCCAGTTGGGTCAACATGTGTATATACAACGTAGGATTCTGAATTCTTCAAAAACATCAGGCATGTTGTATTTTTCAGGTTATGTATCCAAAAAACAAAATTATTCATTCTCTTGACTCCAGTGATCACCATGGCTTTGGAGACGGCCGCTATATTGAATTGTTCAGGTTTTAAAACTTAAAAAAAAAAAAGAGCGAGACTTCCGTATTTGCTCATGCTGAAGTATCATTGGGATTTAAGTAACATGTAATTAATGATATTGAAAATTAAATATTATCTAGTAACACAATTCAATAAAACACTCAAATAAAGCCACTGTGCACGAGTAAATATGGTGTCTTGCAGTTCAAGTGTTCAAAAGAGTTCAAGTTCTTTGTTCAGCTGTTCAGTTCCAGCGCTCAAAAGTTTTAATGTTCTTTTTTTATCTTTGTTCATACGTTCAGTTCACTCAGTTTGAACCTCAGTCCAAATCTCCCAAAATCAGCATTTCAGCAGGACTGTTCGTTATTTACTCTGTTATTTCTGTCACCTAGTGATGGCTGCTGCCCATTTGAACTATTCTTCTTTAAAACATTTGATCCTAATAGTTTTCACTAAGCTATTTCAGAAGAGCTGTGTAAATAATTCATAATGGCACAGCGGTAAAACATCCTCAAGGTTCTAAAATATTTGTAATGGTGTGCTATGGTCTCGTGGGAAGCCAAAGTCACTCCCTTCATAAATTATTTGTTCATTTAAAAGTTGCTAGAGATGATATTATCTGATGTTCACTATTTCTCTACCTGTTCTATTACTAATAATTCTACTCTTGTAATCTGAAATGAATATCATTGTCATAAAAAGTGATGAAAGGCTCCAGCTAAATTTTGGTTAAGTAATTCTTTCTTCTGTGTGATAAAATTATTAATTGGCACATTTTCAGAATTAAATATTATTAATTCAGTTCTACAATGATATTCCATCTGCAAAGCTCATATGAACTGTGTTTTTAATATACATTAATATAATATAAATCAATTTTGACAAAACAAATTTTATCTGTAGGAAAATTGCCTCTAAAATAATGGCAGGTAGCTGGAAGGAACCACAGAAGAAGGTAATGTGAATATCAATATGTGTTGCTAGTATAAGACAGAAAACACACACAGATATCTCCTGTACTAACTAATCACCTCTTAAATTAATAGAATCTACACACACAGACTGACAGCCTGGACTGCTCAGGGTAAGTGGAGGACACTCTGCCAGTAGTCAGATGTGAATGTTGATTTCAAATAACAACTTGCTTTTTTATTTAGTATGCTCTCTACATCGCCACTGGAAGAGCATTTGATTTCAGTCAGGTCAGTGGTTTAAGTGTAATATTTGTTTGAATATTGTGATTTTTTTTATTCATAGAATTTATTGTAATTTCCCGATTTACATTTTTTAGGAAGACATGCCAAAAATTAGAAGATGGTGGTGTCTTCTCTTACTTCGCAAAGCCAGCATTAAAGGTGTGTAACTTTTCAAGCTTTTTTTAAGGGAAAAACAATTATAAGAATTTGTCAGCTTACAGTATTTCTACATTTTTTTTTCTTGCAGCCAAGACATCGGTCTTCACTTTCCACACGAGAAGAAGGACATTCTGTGTCCCACGGGCAGTACTTCGTAATTATCAGTTGAAAAGTTTTCTGACACTAATTTTATATATTAGAACTTCACAAAAAGACTTCACATCAGACAGGTCTCCAGTGAGGCCTTCACCGACTTGTGTCTTTCTTCAGCCCTGGGGTGTGTCAGTGGTGTTATGGGGGCAGAGAATGGTGGTCTTAAAAATGAGTGTTTTGTGTGCTTGTGCTCTAACTGATTTATTAAATGGCAATTATTTCTGCTTCCAGCAATTCCAGACAAGATAGGTAAGAGTGAGGACTTTTCTTCCCCCACCCTTCTTCTCCATTACTGAAGAATATGAAAATGTTGACTGAATTATTTCTGCCAGTACAATCAAGAGTATAAAATTTACTTTACTGTTTGTAACATTTAGGCAATGAATGGCTTCATTGGCTTCCTTTTGTGGAGTGCAACTTTTTAACTGTCTTCCTTGTTCTTCAAAGATCAGTTTCCTCTGTGGCATTAGACGACATTAACTGAATGTGCAGGTCAGCATATTTATGGTAGCAAATTGTAATGTATTTAAATTGTTGAAATGCTGCATAATTGATTTGCAGAAATGCATGATACTTGATAATCTGTATTGCAGTGCCTAGTAGTATGGAAAGTGTGGTCCTCACAAAGGCACAGCCCTGTCAGGTATGTAGTGAAATGATTCTAATACGGCTCAAACACAGCAAATGTCTTAAAGGTGATGACTTTCTATTTCGTTTTCAATATCATTCAGAAATCAACCAATCTAGAATGGAGTGATCGCTTGCTTCAGGTAAACACTTTCCATTATGTATAACTTTTACATGTAGCATTTCTATTGTAATATGTTTGGGTGAATGTTTCAGCAGTTTTTAAAGCATGCTTACTAAACTGGGAACAATTGAATTACATATTATTTGAAATGATGAATTTGGCCTTCACAAGTGACAATGCTGTGCTAATTGGACTCTTTGTCTTTCAGGGACTCACTTCAGTACAATTCCAGTAGACGTTCAGATTGTCTTACAGCAATGTATTAGTAAATCAAAATGAATGCTTTTTTCACTACAGAGCACTTCGTCATTTTTAGTTATTTGTGCACTTTCTGAATGGTTTCTAACTGGACATGACATTCCCTTGAAGATGAACTGCTATGGTTGTACCCTGGAGTTTATTTTTTTCTTTTTCACTCCACCTCATGCCTACAGGCAGTAGAGACAAAAAGCGAGAGAAATCAATCGAGCTGAGCATTCCTACGACATGCTGTGGTCATATTGGTGTGTTTATTTCATAAGCCAATTTGATTGTTCTTTGAGTAAAAGTGGAGTTAATAGATTGATATTCCTAATAAAGTACTTGGCAGTATTATTTTTTTTTCTTTTTCATAAAAAAAGTCTTCATTGATCCAAAACATCCTAACTGCTTGTGACTGGCTGGATGCCAACAAAGACCAACTTGTTAGGACAGTCCACCGGCCAAGAGTTCTGGAAATGGACGAGGATGAAGTTAAATACACAATTGAAAAATAAGAACAAAGGGGAGACGATGAAGAGACTGAAGAAGTCCTGTCCACCTTCTTATTTACTTTTGAATGCCTGAAGGACATGAACTTTTTTCTTGATGAGATACGGGTTAAAAAAAATATTCCCATCAGTTGCTGCTGTTCGATAAATTAGATTTTTGTGTTTTATTTTTTTTCCATGTGGAAAAAACCTACCGTGATGTCATTTTGTTCAGTGGATTTGATCAGTGATTCACTGTAAAGAAAAGTGGGGATGGACTGGCTTTCTGACCTGCTTCAATAGTTCATTGTCTACTGAAATGACCAATGTAATGGATGGAGGACACAGATGGATGTCCCAACTGGGATTGTGTGCTTTATTTCTTTAAAATAAATTCATATTTGAACCTGGATCTTATGTGTGTGTGTGTGTGGTTGTGTGAAGGGTTTGGGTGCTAAAATGCCCCCACAGGTTACACTCCCCTATGTGGTAATTATAAGAGTGTGTTTTGATACATCACTTTAATTTTCAAGACCTAGATTGTTGGCTTGCAAGTTCAAGAAGGGAGTCTAATTAAAAAAATTAGTTGGGGGGAAAAAATGTACAGCCCTGGGACTGAATATGAGAACTACTGTATGAAACAATGCCATGTTACAAATCAGGATTATTTATATATATATATATATATATATATATATATATATATATATATATATATATATATATATATATATATATATATATATATATATATATAAAATGATAATGTGTGTGTCCGGACACCACACCAGCTCCATCATTAAAAATGCTGCTGACATCACCATCATAGGCCTGATCACCACCAGTGATTAAATGGCTTGCAGACAAGAGGTCTATCTGCTGACTCAGTGGTCCCAGGACAATCTGACCTTTCATGGCCAAAATTTAAGGAGCAGGTCATAGACTTCAGAGAATGGATTAAGCTGTGGTTTGTTTTTGTGGGGTGCTGTGGAAATGGTGAGCTTGTTTAAATTTCGTACAGTAACAATCACTGATGAATTGAGGAGAGAACAGCACGGTTTGCCTATTGCCAAGTTCACCAATGCCTTCCTGTGATGTCTCACATGTACTGTCTGGAGTCCATCTTCACTGGCGGCATCACATCCTGGTAGGGCACACACGCGAGGGTGGTGAATGCCACAAACTATTACTGGCACCCAGCTGCCTTCTGTCCAGGATATCTAGAAGACATTCTGCTAAGATTATTACACACTCGGCCATCCTGCACAAGTGTTTTCTTAATCCTCCCTTCTGGCAAATAGTAAAGAACCAATGGCTAAGTATGGCTTGAAAGAAAGTGTTTAGTTAAAGAGTTACTGAACAGCCAATCATAATAAGAAAATTGTAAGAAAAGACTAGGTATAAATATTTGTAATATACCTGAATATATATCTCTACTGTAAATTGTATTCTATATCTTTGTTGTGTTTTATTATATTATCACTGTTCTGGAGAGGCATGTACAGTAAATAACAATATTATTGCACTGTATGCACAAGACAATAAATACTGTATGTTTAATGAGGAGATCACCTCGGGATAATTCCCTGCTGAAAGCACACTGTAACTGATCCACTATTTATTATTATTAGTAGTTGTAACAGTTTTTGATATTTATAAAAATTTTACAAAGACGACGACTCAAAGACAGTTTGAGTTTATGTTGGTATAAGTTGGGTCTTTGCAATCAACTTAAATGTTGCACAAAAAAGGTTTAAGAACAATCACGATTGTCTCAAACTGAAAAGTTAAAAAATGTAAAATTATATAAAATCTACTTGCTGTCATATGCCTTTCAATTGATATGGACATGACATCCAGTATTTCACACATGCAGCTTTTAGTAATGAAAACGTTGATGGATCAAATCAATAAATAAATGACTGTTTCCTAAAATGTTTCCTTGTCAGTTTTAAAACTAATTTTATATGTAGCGCTGTTTTTGAAAACCTTCTAAAAATAATGAAGCTTTATTATTGTTTCACATGTGTATAATTTGCTAGTGGGAATATAAAATACATTTATAGATTGAAAATCTCTAGGTATGAGTTTCATGAGGCACATTCCGTTTGAAACACTGGATAGTAATAAGATTTGTTACTTTTACTATAATGTAACACTTCAGGGGAAAACGTAATGAACAACCATTCAAAATAGTAAAAAAAAAAAAACAACATAAAACTGTACTTTATATCGGCGAAGTGTTAGAATCATGAAAGAGCTTAGAATGATTTGATAGCATAAGTATGAAACTGGAAGTCATTTATGTTTGACCAGATAGAAAACTGTTGTAATTTGTACAACTACAGCATCTACAGCATTCTGTACAACGAGCGCGTCAACACTGTCTCGCAGAGGGCGTGATACGAGTGACGCTGGGAAAGGGCGTTATGATAAATTGCGTCATTACATGGGTGTGTACTACTGGATGTTGTGCTCTGAAGGGCGTTCCGTGATATGGATGGCGTTCCGTGAGGTATCGCAGTCTGCAGCGAGACTCTGTTGGCTGACTGCGCAGATATCAAGGACTTCATGACGCTAGCGTGACTCAAAATCACGTGACAGGCTCATTTCAAACAAGCATTATAGTGGCTCCTGGACCGCGCAGCACATCAGTAGTTTGCTCCTATGAGACCCTCGTGCTCGGACTTCTTCACGGCCATAAGATCAAGCAAAGGTACGGAAGGTGAGACAAAGTCGAACGTGGGGATCTCGTACGGGTGGGAATGCCATCGATGTGGAAGATCGCGACATGCTGAGCGGCTTTAACTTTGAGGAGGTGCCTGACGCCACGTGGTTCGCTTTTAATTGCGGTGGATTGAGCGCTATGTTGAGGAGGAGGCGGCGACACAGCAAATCGCACCTTAACGAGTTTACAGTGGATGGAGGAGGTCGCGCACTTTTTTGCTACTGCTACGTTACTTTATTTTCCGGTCGGTGTACCTTGAAATGTAATGCAACATCTGACTTGGCGGAGGCGCGTTAACTCGGGATTGCTTCTGCTCTCTTCGCGCTCGTGCACTTTTCCGCGCCGTTTCGCCTTTTGATTTCGCGCATGCTCCGAAATTTACTGTCCGTCGGGCACGCGCTTGTTCAGCCGATCGCTCCCGCACGGCCCCGTCGTTCATTTCTGGTTTTTCTCGAGCTCTGCGTGTTCTTTGTGTTTTTTCCTCTAAAGCCGCCATCGGTAAACTTTGTTAAAGTGGAGTCGCACGATGTAACTTTACTGGGCGCATTCAGGTTTTATTTCTACCAGTTTGTCTCATATTGAGACCTTTTAGAAATAATTTCATTTTTTTGTTTTTTCTTATCAGGAATGATGCTCGTGCGGTTTCACGGTAACAGGGAGACTTTGATTTGTTTAATAGGAAATAAAAAATACAAACATCAAACAAGCTAGTGCTGCTGGAGGGATACAGTAAAATCTACAGCTGACACAGGGTTACGAGTACAATTTTTGTGATATTTGAAACGGTATTGTTTTAATTTCTTTTATCCTTTGCAACTACTTTCAGTATTTCTATGTACTTTAATTGTTTTGCTTACTAGAGATGGCCGTGTTAAATGAAGAACAGGACTCAAGCCAGGGTAGTGGTGAACCCATCAGGGCTGTTTGCATCCAACCATACACTGTAAAAATTCAATCCTACTCCCAACAAAAAAATATTAAGTAACCGATTACAATGTGCTTTTTGAGTTTACTCAAAATTACATTGACAAATCCTGCCAATTACAAAATTTGAGTTCACTGATTACAAGCTACACTATGCCAAACTAAAAAAATTAAGTTAGCTGAAGTAGAAATAACTAATATGTAAAATAGCATTAAGCCCATTTAACATAAATTTTAGAGCTGTGTGAATGTCATCTCTAATTGGCGTAACTGTAAAACCTATGCTGAATAAACATAAGTAAATTTAGACAAACATCAAGGTAGTTATTCAACTTCTTCTTTCGGCAGCTCCTGTTAGGGGTTGCCACAGCGGATCATCTTCTTCCATATCTTTCTGTCCTCGTCATCTTGCTCTGTCACCCCCATCACCTGCATGTCCCCTCTCACCACATCCATAAACCTTCTCTCAGGCCTTCCTCTTTTTCTTTTCCCTGGCAGCTCTATCCTTAGCATCCTTCTCCCAGTATACCCAGCATCTCTCCTCTGCACATATCCAAGCCATCACAGTCTCACCTCTCTGACTTTGTCTCCCAACTGTCCAACTTGAGCTGACCTCTAATGTCCTCATTTCTAATCCTATTCATCCTCGTCACACCCAATGCAAATCTTAACATCCTTAACTCTGCCACCTCCAGTTCTGTCTCCTGCTTACTGGTCAGTGCCACCATCTCCAACCCATATAACATAGCTGGTCTCACTACCGTCCTGTAGACCTTCTCTTTCACTCTTGCTGATATCCGTCTGTCACAAATTACTCCTTACACTCTTGTTCAGCTCTCTTCCACAATCCCCATTACTCTGTACTGTTGATCCCAAGTATTTAAACTCATCCATCTTCGCCAACTCTACTCCTTGTATCCTCACCATTCCACTGCCCTCCCTCTCCTTTACACACGTGTATTCTGTCTTGTTCCTACTGACCTTCATTGCTGTCCTCTCTAGAGCTTATCTCCACCTCTCCAGGGTCTCCTCAACCTGCTCCCTACTATCGCTACAGATCACAATGTCATCAGCAAACATCATAGTCCATGGTGACTCCTGTCTAATCTCGTCTGTCAACCTGTCCATCACCATTTCAAATAAGAAAGGGCTCAGAGCCAATCCCTGATGTAATCCCACCTCCATGTTGAATGTATCCGTCACTCCTACCGCAGACCTTACCACTGTCGCACTTCCCTCGTACATATCCTTCACAACTCTTACGTACTTCTTAGCCACTCCAGACTTCCTCATACAATACCACAGCTCCTCTCGAGGCACCCTGTCATGCTTTCTCCAGGTCCACAAAAACGCAATGCAACTCCTTCTTGCCTTTTCCATCAACATCCTCAGAGCAGAGCAGAAAGAGCACATCTGTGGTGCTCTTTCTTGGCATGAAACCATCCTGCTTCCCACTAATCCCCTCACTTCTTAACCGAGCTTCCACTACTCTTTCCCTTAACTTTATGCTGTGGCGCGTCAATTTTATTCCCCTGTAGTTCCAACAGTCCCGCACATCCCCCTTATTCTTAAATATCAGCACCAGTACACTTCTTCTCCACTCCTCAGGCAAGGTAGTAATTCAACAAATTAATATATTTTTTTGCAAACTCAAAAAGCACATTGTAATCAGTTACTTAAGACATCTGACTATATTGAGCAACATATTCTATTTGAACAAGAAAGAAAAAACAGCTTTTTTGAAAATAATGCAGTTTTACTTTCTTAGACATGGCATCAGATTATTATTACAATGTGAAATATGAAAATCCCTTATATAAATGTCTTTATATTCAGTAGGTTCAAATTTTGTCTTAATAACATTGTTATCATTACTAATAACCACAAGACATGTCATCTCTGATGTTGTGGAATCTTAATTTGAAAAGTGTTACATCAATGATTCCAAAATGTCTTTTTGAACAGAACCTGCACAGGGTGAGGGGATTGTGTTTTAATATTAACACTAATGTGCAACTGAGAAGACTTTCACACAAAGAGAAGTAGCTATAGCAAAGTTAATCTAAAATTAAAAGACAAACCTATCCTATTCTGCAGATCTGAGACACATTTGTCTGACATTTATGCAGCATATTTTTGAGTGACAATACTCTGTGAGTTTGAGTCTCCAATAGTTAGAAACACCTTCTGCTCCGTTTCAAAAGTGTTTTTCAGTTCTTTTGGGTACTGAATGTTTAGAGCATACAGAAAACCAACAAGTGCGACAAATGCAGTTGTGAAGTCGACAAGCTCTTCAGTTACTACTCGACCTTCTATCACCACAGCCACATTCATTGGTGCGGCTCCAGGATGGGCCTCATGGTGCCTCACAGCCTCTAATATTCCCGTCTTCATTTCATTTGTATATATTTGAAGGGAGTCTGTATCCTAAAAATACAGAACAATGATACAGTTAAGGTGTGATAAGATACACCATAGTTGACTCTTTTTTTCAAAGCCAAGTGAATGGTTGTCTACCAACTTAACTTTCTAGTTTGTTAATCATTTAGTTTGACATTTCCAACAGAACTCACATGACATGTTGTTAATAACTTCTTGTATTCTCTTAAGTACAGAGGTAGTCCTTGTAGAACCGTTGCCTTTTTGTGTGATTACATCCATTGTCTGAAAAGTTAACAAGAATGATAGCCATAGAGGTAGAATATACAAAGAAATAAAGTTTGAACAAAATGACAATTTAAGAAAACTTTAAACAAAACTACTTATATTTGACATATTTTCTTCCACATTACTGTACAAATACAAAAGTCCATCTTTGTTAAATGAATCCAAATAATGAAACGATGTTGCACATCTGCAAATTATTCAAAATGTATGCACCCATCCAGACACACACACAAATATGCTATTAACCTGGATAATTTAAATTGTCAATTTATAATAAACAGAATAGCTCAGGAATGTTGTTGATTACACCACCAAGTTGCTGGTCACACCTTAGGTTTAAACAAGTAATTGTACTTTTATTTCTGGTAAAATATTGTTTGTGTATATCTCACCATTAAAAAGAACTGTAAATGAATACATTATGAATTTGTAGTCCATGACATTGGAGGGAATGTGTGCAGTGCCAATGACTCGGATATAAACATATACAGCAGAATTTAGCTTGTTCTAAAAAATAATTTTGCATGCATTTGATAACAGCCTATGGGTTTGCCACATGCACCTTCATAAGCAAACAGTTCAACAGCCTTAATTACAACACTGCCACATACTGTACTACATTAAGTTCAAGCCTATTAAACAATTCTTTCCTGGGCCTTATTATGTTCCTGTTCATCTAGTACTTCTAAAAGTGATTTCAATTCATGTGCTGTCTGGCCTCCTTTTTCTCTGTACATTTTGATCAGAGCTGTCTAATACTTGGCCAAGGATGTCAGAAATGTTTCTTTCAATTGCACCTGGGTAATGGCGATAAAATTCTGCATATACCTGTAACCAAATTCAGAAATTAATAATGTACTTATTTTAAAGATACTAACATCGCTACTCGACGATTGAATAATAAGATTAGGTTAAACTCACTTGTTGCTCTATGAAAAGGCCTGGCCATCTCTGTTGGACTACAGTGACCAGTGGTTCATCCATGACGATCTCCTTTCTTCTCAGGGAAAAAGTGAGGCCTATTTTGGTGTTGATCAGGTCCAGGTTCATATTTTTCTTCTTCACTTCATTCACAAGCTGCTGCCTCTCTGTTTCAAGATCTTCATCTTTTTGACCACCATTTACCTTACATTTACGATCTTAAGACAGCCTCTGGGAGAACCAAATCCTCTTTTGTAAGCATTTACCTGCACTTCTGTAATAATTCTATCACAAATGTCTAAGGTGTTATCTAAAAAAGAACACAGTAAAACTGCACATCACGTTTACACATGAGCAGTCACGTGGCGCAACTTAGATTTATTAACATATGTTTGTGAGTGTATATATTTTCCCTGAAGGAGCGAAGAATTGTTGTTGAGGTCTGCTTAGATTGTTAATTTTAGATTCGTCCCCCGCTTTCTTTCTTTATGATGCACACCCCAATTTTCCTCTATAAAAAGAAACTTGGCATAAATGGCATGTGCACAAGAAAGAAAGGAGTACTGTAATCCAACCAATAATCGTGCTGTTATGCATATGCACCCCAGTGCCCGTAACAATTTACTACAACATTCAGTTTTATCGTGTGTGGCATGTACGGCATCTTTTAAATTTCGATTTCGACTGCATGTAATTTTATGAAAAAAACAGTACTGATTAAAATATTGATGTGATTTTATTAATTTACCGTTTAAAAAGAAAATTATCTCAACGTTGCCGTACGCTCTTATTGTCCAATCCTCATGAATAAAGTATAATAATCGTCTGTAACTCACTCCTCTCAGGACTGCCCAAAAAAGATATAAATCGCTTGCAACTAGTGCAGCATGCAGCTGCTAGAATCCTAACTAGGAAAAGAAAATCCGAACACATCTCTCCAGTTTTAATGTCACTACACTGGTTACCTGTGTCTTTCAGAATTGACTTTAAAATTCTGCTTATGGTTTATAAAGCCTTAAATAATCTCGCTCCATCTTATATATCGGAATGTCTGACACCTTATATTCCAAATCGTAACCTTAGATCCTCAAATGAGTGTCTCCTTAGAATTCCAAGAACAAAACTTATAAGAAGTGGTGAGGTGGCCTTCTGCTGCTATGCACCTAAAATCTGGAATAGCCTGCCAATAGGAATTCGCCAGGATAATAGAGTAGAGCAATTTAAAACACTGCTGAAAACATATTACTTTAACATGGCCTTTCTATAACTTCAATTTAATCTTAATTTAACTTAATCCTGATACTCTGTATGTTCAATTTCCTCATAATAACTATTAATGGTGGCTCTAAAATCTTTACTGACCCCTATTCTCTTTTCTGTTTCTTTTTCCGGTTTCTTTGTGGTGGTGGCCTGCGCCACCTCCACCTACTCAAAGCTTCATGATGCTCCAACAATGATGGATGGATTAAAAGGCAGAATTCCACGTGACCATCTTCATCAAGCCCTTCCGTGAGAACCCTACATTCAAAGAGGACTGTTTAATTTATGTTCGGTAGAATGCCCAGAGGGGACTGGGCGGTCTCATGGTGTTGTTGTTGTTAACCACGTAAAAAAAATTTTTCGTTCGGCAGTAGGTTATCATCGATAGTCGTCGAAGTTAGAAAGGTTACTCGCGTGGCAACTGTTAATAAATCGTACCCTGATTTTTAAACTATATGGTTTTCAACAAAGAATAGTCCTACTCTTGTAAATCCATGTACTTTCCATAAGTTGGGGCTATCAAACTTTAGTAATTACAGATTGTGGAGTCGCGCACGTGTCCAAATCTCATAAATCAAGAATATTTTCACAGGACATGCGCATTGCGCAAAAGAAAAACTCACACAAACAACAGATTATTAATTCTCACAATGCTGAATTTTACATTTGAACCAAAAAGGAAAAATAGAACTCACATCTGCGCCACACAATGAAGAAACAATTTTCAAGCTAAACATTTAACACAGAACTGCTGGAATAACAAAACATTTTACACTGGGTTGACTATCACATATTTACTTTTTTAAAAGTGTATGAAGCCATAAAAATCTGAAAACTGCAGAGCTCAAGTTCAGCACAGCTGCAATTCAACTATTATGGGCTGGAGCTCAAGTGTCTCTCCTCATTGTTTAAAGTGGCAGTGCCGCCTCAGAGACCTTGGTGAGCAGATTCTGATGCCCAAGTTGGTGAATCCCTGTTGAGCCCACTCCTATCTTGCCCCTCACACTCTTGTGCCACTAGGTGGTCTTTAGGTAAGATTCCTGCTGAAGTCTCTTTTTAAAGGGCATATCCATCTTGTGGTTTTCCACCTCCTCAGATGCTCCATTTCTTTCCCGGCTGCTTATCTCTTCCTGCTTTGCTGACTCAGCTGATATCTCCATGATTTCCACACACAAGTCCCATAGTTGCAGTTCATTAGTTTCTGGTTCACCTTGCAGATTATCCACACTTGATGTATCAACAGACCCTTCTGTGTCTGCAATGCTGTCAGGATCAGTAAACTCTAAATTATACCAATTTCTGCTTTGCCAGCCCAATCTAATACTTTATCTGTATGCCACCATCTCTGTCCACATATCTCACAGTTTGCCCCTTTTTTAGACAGACAGACTCCTTAACCTGTGAGTTTGCTCAACTTCAACATCGACATCTTCTACTGGCACTGAAGAGTTTAGAGTCTCCTTCTCATCTCCAGTGTCTTCATTATGTGATGTAGTGTTAGATAAATCTCTCTCTTCATCTCTCTCTCTATTGATGGTATGTCGATTGTCACCTTTACTGTTGACTTTACGTAGTCTAGAATGGTGGGCCCTTCCAAGAGCACCTCCACGTCTGACACATTTCACAACTTCATCCTGTCCAATGACATCTGCAGGTCTTTTCCATTCTGCACAGTCCACTCTTTTGTTGTCCACTTTGTCTCAGATTTATCATTTTCAGAATTAACCTGTCTCTGGAGTGCTCTCCGTATTCGGTCTGAACACCCGGCTTCAGTAAATGCTCTTCTTGGAGTGTGCAGCACTAGAATATGTGCTCCACTGACACACTCCTAGTGGTGCCTTCTTGGGCAGGTGGTCTGTGCACGAGAACACAAGGAAGATTTGGATTTCAGCCAAACACCGGCTGATATGGGCTGTACCCATAAATATTGTGCATGGTATTCTTTACCATTAGTGCCCCGTGGTGCAAATCTGGCACTAACCAGTCACATCCAGTATTCTTTATCACTTTCTGTATAATTTCTGTGAATGTCAGTCTATTGCCAACAAAGCCCTAAATATGACGGCTTAATAGACCTGCCATTGCTGTGTCCGAACATGATGGTGCTGTGTAGATAAAGTGTTGTCAAATCTACATGGTAGGACTGAAATGTATGCCCTTTAATCCCCTTAAATGAAGGTCTGCAGTGCACTTTGATCACATCTGAATTGTTTGATTTGTAATTTTAAACTGTGAGACAGAAGAAGAAATCAAGAAAATGAGACTTTGAACCAAACCTCATGGAGGGCACTGTGACCCTGAAGTGTGCTCATTATTGTTACTGACTTAATGAAGTTAATTCTCCCACTTTTATTTTCACAGTGCTTTCCCATTTCACTTGTCCATACACTGAGGTGTCTAATGGCCTCCAGCTCAGGGCTGTTCATGTGAGAAGTGAATCTGAGAAGAGAAGGGCAGACACTTAAAGAGAGAGAAGAGTTTCCCACAGAGCATGGCCTCTGCAAAAGAAGATGACATGGATGAAAGAACGGTGGAGATTAAAGAAGAGAACTGTGAGTGGCTCACATCGGAGGATGTGCGTGTGAAGCTGGAGGATCACAAAGAAAGAATTTCAGTTTTTAAAGAGGAGGAGGAGTGCGAGGGGGCGACTGCTGCCATTAAACTCGAGGATTTGAATGATTTCCCAGGTGGTCTTGAAATTCAAAAACATGAAACTGAAGATATTTTCAAGCAAGGTGCCTGTGAAGAATCTCCATCCAATTTACATCCCTGGTCCACTAATACTGGACGACTGGTCACGCAGGATAATTCTACAGAGCTTAAATCAGAGTTACCGGAGTCTGAAGAGAAAATCACCAAGGGAAATGGGAGAGAAGAAGAAGAGTCACCTGGGAGTGTTGGAATAAGTGAGTAATGTGATTAAATATAAAAGAAAAAGAGCATTTATAAAATTCTAACAATGGTTGCTTTGATGTTTTTAGAAGATTGAAATGAGAGTGGAAAACATGGTTAATTGAACTTAGATAAACACCACCTGCTCGGGTGCATGATAACAAACTATAGGTTACCTAATAAATGATAAATTAGAAAAACTTGAGTGAATAAGGAAAAATCTAAAGTGTTCAGCGCATGACTTGAACATCATGAAGCTTTGACTGAAGCTGTGACGTATGTTAGGCTAACAGCGCATGATGTTCAATGAGAATATCAAAGTCATATTTTGTTAAAGACGTGTATATTTCTTAAATTGTGTGGCAGTCAAGGCAGAAATGTCCACAAAAAGAAATAAATAAGAATAAAATATTCAGCCCTGTGCACTAAATAAGAGAGAATTTGCTCATGCCAGTGTACACCTAATATGTGCCTCATCTTTATAATGGTAATCTCGTGCACTTTGACATTAACAGTTACAAGAGCTACCTGTATGAGCCATGATGACATTCAGGGGCTCTCGGGGTCTTCTTACAGCATCTTGTGTTCTGCTCTCATCCAGGCCATGCTGCCCCAGCAAGTTCAAGCCAAGTTGGCAGTGGTGTGAAATCTTCACTTGGAGATGATCTTGGGCCCTTATGTCTCCCACAGTCACATCAGGCCAATCTGGAGTCACCACTCCACTTCACCTGCATGTTTTTGGGGATGAGGGGAAGAACCAGAATAACCAGAAATACCATTAACATCCAATATGTAGAACAACTGTCTGCAGGATTTGACCACTGGACACCTGAACAATAAAGCAGCTGTGCAAATCACTTTGACCCCTAACACAAGCAGATATATTTGTATGTTTATTTTTAATCCAGATTAGGTTCTAGAGGATGTAAATATCATCACATACCTTACAATTAAGAAGAGAAAACCCAAATTCAGACACATTATTGGGTAGGAAAGCTCTGATCGGAGTCTTTGGATCTGATATTGATCACCCATTCCATTCTATTATGAACTGCTGGTATCAATAATAATAATACCATTTTTTTTTTATAAATAATAAATGTATTTTTAGCTATGCATTAACTTCACATTCCATAATAAAATGCTACGGCATACAGCATACACAAAGAATATTTACCGATAACGCACAGATAATGGAACAAAAACATGCTGAACAAAACAAAAGTCATGTCTTAATCATACCACATTTCTAATCAAATAAAATGTTCAATTAGATATTTGTAGCCGTCGACTACGACAAGAAGAAAATGAGACAGCCTTGGTGAACACGTCAGGTTCTCATCTAAGAATATAAGCATCTCTTCATGTTCTGAGGACAGTCTGGTCCTCCTGTCATCCACTACATGTGCTGCCGTACTGAACAGACCCACGCTGTCCTCACTCATATAAGGAGGGCACAGGTAGGACAATGACTTTTATTTGTCCTCCAGAAAGCCAGTTGACCAGCATCTCTTCTGGTATGAGGTTCACAGAGATAAAGATTCACCTCTGATGCTGCTGACTCAAATATCGTTTTATCTTTATTGACAATTTCTTCATGCATTCTGCAGTTCTGTTGGGGTGCAGTTGCTTTCAATCTCTCGGCTGTCGTCTGTCACTCTGTGCGTCTGTGTGGTTGAGACACCGGCACTAAGCAGTTTATGTGCTTGAGATTTGCAATCATCTGTGAAATACGTGTTGTTGTACCATTGTTTGATTTGGGGAAAAATCATTATGATCTGTTACAGAATTCTTAACTGTATAGTGGCTATTCGCACTCAATGCTTATTATGCATAATTAGTATTTCATTTAGGTCTTAAAAACTAGGCTCATACCATTCTACCCAACAATAATAAATAAATAAAAGGGCTGATTACAGTTTCTAACTAATTGACGTCCACGTGATAATGATTTATATTTATGTACCAGCTCAGTAAAACTCTGCATTCTTTTCTTCCCATCTACCGACACATTCACTGAAAGGCTAATAAAAGGGATTTTAGCCAAAACATCCAATGCCTGGTTAATTAATTATACAAATAAATCAGTCAACAAACACTCACTAGCAGATGGAATTGTGGATCTAAATGATCTATGAGGTGACATCTTCCAGAAATGAAAGTGGCTGGTTGTCCAGGCTTAAGAATTCCACTGTTTTTGCTGTCACAGTAAGTCTTTGCCGTTCTTGCTGTCCGTATTATAAGGTTAAGTTTTCTAAGTGCTGCCATTGTTGGAGGCCGAGTGAGAGTAGGTGACTGAGTTAGACTAAGCTTGCTGGTCGCCTCAGCCTTTGAACAGCTCATTCTTCACACCAGTCCCTAGTGTGTTGACTTCTCAGATGCTAAATAAGGTTTGTAATGTTGAATGTGTTAGCAAATAATCCTCCATGACTAACTTGTTTTTGCACAAATATTACAAACTGCAAATTTATTATCTCTTGTAGGAAGACAATAAAACTATTAGACTGGTGAGGATGTGTTTCTGTATTTTGGTAATATTGGAACTTTGTCTTGCATGCTTTTTATCATTCAATATGAGATGTTAAGATCAGCTACTTTGCTGATTATCGGTCAAGTCGTTTGGTGTGAAAATTGGCTGATTTTGATTTGTGATCGATTGATCAGATCAGGCCTCTCTTTCACATGTGAGGGAAAGGTGGGGAAATTGAGCAGAAAGCACTAGAACATGTAAGGAACAAGCATGGAGTGGCCAGACTATAAATGGCACCTCAGGGTGAGGAAGGAACGGCAATCAGTGTGCCACCACTTGTACTTTTTCATTTATTTTAAAAGGCGGGTAGTGGTTAGGAATTTGGACATCAAACCCTGAAGTTGCAAGTTCAAATTCAGCTGTTGACACCATGTGACCACGAGCAAGTCACGTGACCTGCCTGTGCGCCATTTGGAATAATAAGAGATATGTAACCAATTGTGTCTCAACTGTTGTAAGCTGACTTAAAGGTGTCAGAAAAAGTAGTTAATATTTGTGTCATTTCAGATTTACAGAAGAATGGCAGCTTCTTTCCACCTTCATTTGGTCAGCCCTCTCCTCAATACAATGAGAAAGGTATGAAGAAATCAGCAAGAGGATCAGAGAGCCTTACAGCCTTTTTGCAGTGCAGTTCTCTCCCTGCTACTGGAGTAACACAGACAGAAGCCATCAAAACTGATAGAGAGCAAGTGGAGAAAGAAATCCAAATTCATATTGGAAAAAAATATTTGGAATGTGGCAAACAATTCACACATAAAAGTGATCTTAATAAGCATATGAAAATTCACACTGGAGAAAAAACATATTGTAATGAATGTGGTAAGTCTTTCCAAAGCAGAAGCGATCTTCAGAACCACAGAATAATCCACACAGGAGAAAAACCTCATTGCTGTTTAGAATGTGGTAAGTCGTTCTCTAGGAGAAGCAATCTTCAGAACCACAGAAGAATCCACACAGGAGAAAAACCTCATTGCTGTCCAGAATGTGGCAAATCGTTCTCATGGAGAAGTGAACTTGAGTGGCACAAAACAACTCACACAGCAGAAAAACCTCATTGCTGTCCAGAATGTGGCAAATCATTCTCATGGAGAAGCAATCTTCAGAACCACAGAAGAATCCACACAGGAGAAAAACCTCATTGTTGCCCAGATTGTGGTACGCTGTTCTTAAGGAGAAGCTGTCTTCAGAGACACAGAAGAATCCACACAGGAGAAAAACCGTATTGCTGTCCAGAATGTGGTAAGTCGTTCTCAACGAGAAGCCATCTTCAGAGGCACCGAAGAATCCACACTGGGGAATAACTTCCTTGCTGTCCAGAATGTGCCGAAAAATTTTCTGACAAATACTGTTTTTAAAGGTTCCAGAAATTGATACTGGAGAGAAGCCATATTGCTGTTCTCAATGTGGAAAAAGGTTTAAAACATTAGCTCTTGTGGTAGATTGGGGGCGCTCTCGCTCCCTTGAACCGCTGTCCACGACTCCAGACACCAGGTAAAAGTCCAATAGTTGACTTTATTAAATCGCCACAGTGCACAAAGCACCCTCTCCTCCACAATACTCCTACTAATCACAATAATAAACCAATCCTCCAGCTCCCAGACGTGTTGCCACCCTTCCACCCAGCTCAGCTCGCCGTCTGGGAGCTCCCACAGTCCTTTTATATCTCCTGACCCGGAAGTGTTCTCCCTCCCCAGTCCATGCGGCTCTCAATCACTTCCGGGTCAGGTACAAGTTCTTTTCTTCACCCCGGAAGCACGTCATTCCTGTTGTCCACGTGTGCTTCCGGGGCGTAGGGAAAATATCCATTGTTCCTCCCTGCAGTGTCCCCTAGTGGCCCCCATGGTATCCAGCAGGGCTGCGTATAGAAACTACAATGTCAATGATGCCCTGCTTGTCTTCTGGTGACCTCCATACTGCAAGGAGGGCTCCACCTGGCGGCTTAGGGGTATTGGCCGGGATAAACAGCCGGCCATCCACCACACTCTTTTCAAGTAAACACACACACTCCCACTAAAGCGAAAGTGCAGCATGTATGTTTTGAATGTGGCAATTGTTATACAAGCCAAAAAAAATTTAAATACACATGACAAAATACATACTGAAGAAAAATCTCATTGCTGTTCTGAATGTGAGAAACGATTCTTATATTTAAGCACACTTCACTGCCACATGAAAACTCATACTGGAGATAACTGCTTATCACATTCAAACAAACAATAAAGTTTATCACAACAAAGCATCCTAGAGAGTCACATCAGATGTCACACCGGAGAGAAACCTCACCTTTGCTTGGAATGTTGCAAACAATTCTCACACTTTAATTCTCTGTATAATAACAGGAGAAGTCATACTGGAGAGAAACCTTACAGTTGTACTGAATATGGAATGCGATTCTCATATAACAGTTCTCTTCACAATCCTAAAATAATTCATTCTGGTAAGAAACAAAGCTGTTCTGACTGTGGCAAGCTTTTCTCAGAAAGCTCGACTTCCAAAGTCCATAAGAGAGTTCGCTCTGGAGAGAAACCTTATTGCTGGCCAGAGTGTGGCAAACGATTCTCACGTCCAAGCGCACTTAGGTGCCTACAGAAGGATTCAAACTGGAGAGAAGCAGTACACCTGCTCTGAATGTGGTAAAGGGTACTCTTCCAGGAAAAGCTTTCGGAGACACACGCAAAGTCCTATTGGAGTAAAGCCTGTCCCATAAATGACAAATGATCTTTCCATTAGATCCTCAGGCAAAAAAAATGAAGAAAAATCTTCTGAATGCGGTAAAAAACTCCAGTTGAAAGTAGTTAATAAATACATTAGAATAGTGGAGAAAACAGTGAAAGTGGCAAACAGATCGTAGATGTAAGGTCACCTCAGAGCCACATATGAATTCACACTGGAATACAACACATATTTCACAAACAGCAAGAATCTTCTTCAATATCTTATAGGTGCAAGAAAAAATCTTATTTTTGTCCTAAATGTGGTTAACACGGGGATCTCTGCTGCCCCAGCTGTTCATTTGATAAATTAACCTAAAAATATAACGGATGTTCCTTTGCTACATGTCAGTATATCCTGGGTGGTGTGTGAAGGACGCTCTATACTCTGAATGTGTTGGTTCAGGTTTCAGTTTGAGTTCAGAACTTTCTTCATATCGATACCCAAGACAATGTTTCTTCACGTCGAGATTACAAGCTGGAGGCCACAGAAACTCAATAAACTACAACAGCAAGATGGACGATTAGAAAGCTCTGCTTTAAGAGAGTGTCAGCTACACAAAGCTTCGGCTTCATTTACTTGACAGAAAACTCCAAAAAGCAGAGGTGGCCCCTTCTGTACCCCCACCACTGAAGGTCAAATTTGACCCCCTCACTACTCAACGTTGGTTCACTCTGCTTGGACTTTCTGTATTTTGTAAGTTTATGTTTCATTTTTTGGCCACACTCTTTTTACATTTCATTTCATTGATGTTCTCAAATGTGTGAGTATAGTTTGACTCTTAATAGGACTTATCTAAAAAGGGTACATTGGCCATGAAATGCAAGAAGGCAGAAAAATATAAAAAGTGGAAACCACAGAATTAGGAGATGACATCGATGAAATACGCTCAGTGGCAGAGGTGACGTGGACAAAATCAGAAAGGACAGCACAGAAAAGGAAGGTACCGAAACAAAAAAAGAAAGCTGATTGGTGTTAAGAACTGCCAGTCACTCCCGAGTGGACTGTTGAGGACAGCCGTGGCATGCAGACTTCAAAGTTCATGTGTTTCTGATTTCCAATCTGTGATCATACACTGAATCAGTCTGTTATTTATCGGTTAGCATGTTCTGAAACTGTAATGTCATCACAAAGATCTCTCAAACATGTAATGTGACATTTGTGATCAATCACTTTTGTTGATTTTTATGGCACCATTTATCAGCCCAGTATAGAGTGCCACTTCCAGATCGGCAACCCCACTGCACCCCGTAGCACATTTGGAGTTTGGGACTGGAGCACAAAGTGGATGGCACTCTGAGAAGGACAGACTTGTAAGACGTGAACAAAGCCAGCTGCCCTCCCTGGTCTGTCTTCATATAGAAGGACTCACCTGAGTGGTGGGATTGTTCTGTGGTGCTCCTGTTAGCCGACATTTCATCAGCTTGCTTTCTGCGTTTCATCAGATAACCAGCAGAGTTAATCAAAGATGAGCCAGGCCTGTTACAATGTGAACGTTCTTGACATTTGGTTTTTCTTTAAATATTTTTCTTCCTTTTTACTTTGAGTTCTTGTAGGCCTTGTAAATTAGAGATTATTAATACATGAGTATTTGGTGTTAGTAATGAATTGACAATTAATAAACTGTTTATATTGCTAAATTGTAAGTGTGGCCTGTTGCCATTTTGTAGCTTTAACCTTCTTGACTGTGTTGTTAGGACGTGTTGCACTGTTGCCTCCCTAGAATTAAGTGCCACATCACCAACGCTCGGCCTCACACCCTTCATCACACGTGAGGCAGAATCCAAGATTGCGGATCCAACTGTTAATCCCATTCCCTGCTTTGCCAGTCCCTTGGCTGTGTGTGTATTGAGGTGTATGGCTGATCAAACCTCTCCTCAAGGAGTCTACAGCACCGGTCAGATGAAGAACTTGACCTTTGGGTAAACATGTAAAACTGAGAATACCTCATGCTGGATATGCTGTAGACGAGTGAAAGGGAGTCCGGTGGGATAGACTAAGGTAATAAGGTAAGTACAGTTAGACACGTTCATAGTCATTTTATCTTTTAATATTTATTTATTTTTTATTTTGTACCTTTGTTAAACAAGGTACAACATTGTCCTGTTTGGTGGGGCAGATGGCTTCTCCTGAACGTTAACTCTTCATTACACATACACAGGCCTGCTTACCATCACCGTTTTCAAGAACACACGAGGCAAATGGACTGTTTCCTCGTTTAATTTAGATCAGGAGTGTCCAACGTCGTTCCTGGAGGGCAGCAGGTTTTCATTCTAACCATTTTCTTAATTAATGAACCATTATTTCTACTAATTAACTTTTTATATTATCTGTTTCTTTTATTCCTTCATTTGCAACCAAACAGTAATGAAATACAAAATGACCCAACACATGCCCAGATAACCTTTGCTGTCATACGGTATCAAAAAATAAAGAAAGTTGAAGGTCTTGGTGACGCTGATCTGCTTTCTGCTGCGGTCAAACGAGAGTACAGCCATGGAATTAAAAAACGAGTTCAATTAACAACAATCGGCTTCTAATTAAGAAACTGGTTAGAGTGAAACTGGTGGGAGTTTGATACCCCAACTGGTCATGTTGATACCCCCTGGCTGGTCAATCGTTGGTTCACTTCACATTTCATTTTTATTTGGCTGCCACTTAGGGAACAAAACAAGTTATTCAGAGGATTCTTCAATTAACAAAGGGAAGGGAAGGGAAAAGAAGTCAATTAACAGCAGAAATTGGTTACTGATTAAGAAAGTGTCAGGAAGGATAACCTGCAGCCACTGCGGCTATGTGGGGTCAGAGTTGGACACCCTGATTTAGATCAGATATCAGCAAAAGGGAAAGGGGAGGTCTACAGGACAGTAGTGAGACCAGCTGTGTTATGTGGGCAGGAGACGGTGGCACTGACCGGAAAGCAGGAGACAGAGCTGGAGGTGGCAGAGCTAAAGATGATAAGATTTGCACTGGGTGTGATGAGAATGGACAGGATTAGAAATGAGGATATTAGAAAGTCAGCTCAGGTGGGACAGTTGGGAGACAAAGGCAGAGAGGTGAGATTGCGTTGGTTTGGACATGTGCAGAGGAGAGATTTTGAGTATACTGGGAGAAGGATGTTAAGGATAGAGCTTCCAGGCAAGAACAAAAGATGAAGGCCTAAGAGGAGGTTTATGGATGTGGTGAGAGAGGACATGCAGGTAATGAGTGTGACAGAGCAAGATGACAAGGACAGAAAGATATGGAAGAAAATGATCCATTGTGGCAACTCCTAACGGGAGTAGCTGATAGTAGAAGGCAAAGAAGACGTCTACCTAAGAACTGCATCTGACACCGCCACCACAAAAACCCTGGCATTTTCGAAATAGGCAGTTTAAGGTCGGACTTTAGTGTCTTTTAGCCCTTTGTTTATATGTTTAATTTGCTGCATACTTCGTCCAATAATATAAAAGAAAATTAAATATATCTTCTGTGGACACAGAGCTGCTGAGACTTACTGTAAAGCTGCTGCTATAATATCGATAAATTTCTAGTGAAGTTATTAAACTTTCAAACGTTTACCTGGTTTTTAATTTAAATGCATAATTGTTCTCCCTGGGACCCTAACTTATAAGTATGTACTTATTAAAAAAAGTGAAGCAAATCTCTTAAATTGCTTAATAGATATAATATTGTTTGTTTTTCTAAAGAAATGTAAAAATTAGCATTATTGAAAGTTGCACTTCCATAAACTGTCTTTTTTATTTATTTTGGAACTGAACTAACAGATTTTAAACTTAACTTTAAAAATGTTCTGTTTGGGTAGATACAATAATTACAAATCAATTTTTAGTGATTTTAAATCCTTTAATCGCCGTATACCATTTCTTGTATTAGGAATTTGTCATTTGTCGCATAACCCGACTTACTCTCCAAATGGAGATGTACTATTTTGTAAATAAGACTACCGCTATTAACTCATCGGTCTCACTGATTGCTCAGATTAATTTCTTCCAATAGTGTGTTCAGCTGTCTTTGACCACTTTGAGCCTGCGTGTTTCATCGTCTCTGTTGTCTGATTTGGTGCAACGCCTGAATCCTACAAATTGCCCCCTGGTCAGTGTCCCCTCTCGATTACTTAAGGGGTTTTTTGATTCTGTCAGACCAAGTATTGCTACCTTAATAAATGCTAGCTTGATTTCTGGTTGTGTTCTTGATGCCTTGAAACACGCTGTGGTGCAGAAACGTATTAAAAAAACAAAATAAGGACCCTCTAATGTGTCAAATTTCAAGGCAATTTCTAAACTGCCTTTTTTATCTAAAATCTTAGAAAAAGTTGTCCCAACTCAAACATTTCTGGATGAAAATAGTATTCCGGAAAAATTCCAATCCAGACACAGATGATCTTACAGCAGTGAAACATCCTGATTAAAGGTTTATGATGAGCTCCTCTTCCCTAATGCTGATGATTCTGCCATTCTTGTACTGCTAGATCTTACCTCAGATTTTGATGCCGTGGATCTTACAATTCTTATATCCTGCCTTGAACAGTATGTAGGCATCCAAGGAAATGCCCTGAAATTTAAGCAATAGGAGCTTTTCTATTCATTTGAATGAGATCCCATCCTCTTACTTGTGGGGTTCTTTTTGATATGCATGTTACCTTTATGCTCCATTGTTAACAAGTATGGTTTCTCTGTGCTGATGACACTCATATATATCCATCCATCCATCCATCCTCTTCCGCTTATCCGAGGTCGGGTCGCGGGGGCAGCAGCTTAAGCAGAGAGGCCCAGACTTCCCTCTCCCCGGCCACTTCTTCCAGCTCTTCGGGAGAATCCCAAGGCGTTCCCAGGCCAGCCGGGAGACATAGTCCCTCCAGCGTGTCCTGGGTCTTCCCCGGGGCCTCCTCCCGGTTGGACGTGCCGAACACCTCACCAGGGAGGCGTCCAGGAGGCATCCTGATCAGATGCCCGAGCCACCTCATCTGACTCTCTCGATGCGGAGGAGCAGCGGCTCTACTCTGAGCCCCTCCCGGATGACTGAGCTTCTCACCCTATCTTTAAGGGAAAGCCCAGACACCCTGCGGAGGAAACTCATTTCAGCCGCTTGTATTCGCGATCTCGTTCTTTCGGTCACTACCCATAGCTCATGACCATAGGTGAGGGTAGGAGCGTAGATCGACTGGTAAATTGAGAGCTTTGCCTTACGGCTCAGCTCCTTTTTCACCACGACAGACCGATGCAGAGCCCGCATCACTGCGGATGCCGCACCGATCCGCCTGTCGATCTCACGCCCATTCTTCCCTCACTCGTGAACAAGACCCGAGATACTTGAACTCCTCCACTTGGGGCAGGATCTCTCCCCAACCCTGAGAGGCTGAGGACCATGCTCTCGGATTTGGAGGTGCTGATTCTCATCCCAGCCGCTTCACACTCAGCTGCGAACCGATCCAGAGAGAGCTGAAGATCACGGCCTGATGAAGCAAACAGGACAACATCATCTGCAAAAAGCAGTGACCCAATCCTGAGTCCACCAAACCGGACCCCTTCAACACCCTGGCTGCGCCTAGAAATTCTGTCCATAAAAGTTATGAACAGAATCGGTGACAAAGGGCAGCCCTGGCGGAGTCCAACTCTCACTGGAAACGGGCTCGACTTACTGCCGCAATGTGGACCAAGCTCTGACACGGTTGTACAGAGACCGAACAGCTCTTATCAGGGGTCCGTACCCCATACTCCCGAGCACCCCCACAGGATTCCCGAGGGACACGGTCGAATGCCTTTCCAAGTCCACAAAACACATGTAGACCGGTCGGGCAAACTCCCATGCACCCTCCAGGACTCTGCTAAGGGTGAAGAGCTGGTCCACTGTTCCGCAACCAGGACAAAACCACACTGTTCCTCCTGAATCCGAGGTTCACTATCCACGGACCCTCCTCTCCAGAACCCCAATAGACTTTTCCAGGGAGGCTGAGGAGTGTGATCCCTCTATAGTTGGAACACACCCTCCGGTCCCCTTTTAAAGAGGGGACCACCACCCGGTCTGCCAATCCAGAGGCACTGTCCCGATGTCCATGCGATGTTGCAGAGACGTGTCAACCAAGACAGTCCTACAACATCCAGAGCCTTAAGGAACTCCGGTATCTCATCCACCCCGGGGCCCTGCCACCAAGGAGTTTTTGACCACCTCGGTGACTTCAGTCCCAGAGATGGGAGAGCCCACCTCAGAGTCCCCAGGCTCTGCTTCCTCATTGGAAGGCATGTTAGTGGGATTGAGGAGGTCTTGAAGTACTCCTCCCACCGACCCTAACGCCCAGTCGAGGTCAGCAGCGCACCATCCCCACCATATACGGTGTTGACACTGCACTGCTTCCCCTCCTGAGACGCCGGACGGTGGACCAGAATCTCCTCGGCCGTCCAAAGTCGTTCTCCATGGCCTCCAAACTCCTCCCATGCCCGAGTTTTGCCTCAGCAACAACGAAGCCGCGTTCGCTTGGCCTGCGGTACCTATCAGCTGCCTCCAGAGACCCACAGGACAAAAAGTCCTATAGGACTCCTTCTTCAGCTTGACGGCATCCCTCACGCCGGTGTCCACCAACGGGTTCGGGATTGCCGCCACGACAGGCACCGACCACCTTGCGGCCACAGCTCGCTCAGCCGCCTCAACAATAGAGGCACGGAACATGGCCCATTCGACTCAATGTCCCCACCTCCCTCGGGGCGTGGTTGAAGTTCTGCCGGAGGTGGGAGTTGAAGCTACTTCTGACAGGGGACTCTGCCAGCCGTTCCCAGCAGACCCTCACAACACGTTTGGGCCTACCAGGTCTGACCGGCATCTTCCCCCACCATCGAAGCCAACTCACCACCAGGTGGTGATCAGTTGACAGCTCCCCACCTCTCTTCACCCGAGTGTCCAAGACATATGGCGCAAGTCCGGCGACACACCACAAAGTCGATCATCGACCTGAGGCCTAGGGTGTCCTGGTGCCAAGTGCACATATGAACACCCTTATGCTTGAACATGGTGTTCGTTATGGACAATCCATGACGAGCACAGAAGTCCAATAACAAAACACCGCTCGGGTTCAGATCGGGGCCATTCCTCCCAATCACGCCCTTCCAGGTCTCACTGTCATTGCCCACGTGAGCATTGAAGTCTCCCAGAAAAACGAGGGAATCCCAGAAGGTATGCCCTCTAGCAACCCTCCAGAGACTCCAAAAAGGGTGGATACTCCAAACTGCTGTTCGGCGCATACGCACAAACAACAGTCAGGACCCTCCCCCCACCCAAGGCGGAGGGAGGCCACCCTCTCGTCCACCGGGTAAACCCCAATGCACAGGCTCCAGTGGGGGCAATAAGTATGCCCACACCTGCTCGGCCTCTCACCGGGCAACTCCAGAGTGGTAGAGAGTCCAGCCCTCTCAAGGAGATTGGTTCCAGAGTCCAAGCTGTGCGTCGAGGTGAGTCCGACTATATCTAGCCGGAACCTCTCAACCTCACGCACTAGCTCAGGCTCCTTCCACTTCAGAGAGGTGACATTCCACGTCCCAAGAGCCAGTTTCTGTAGCCGAGGATCAGACCGCCAAGGTCCCTGCCCTCGGCCACCACCCAACTCACACTGCACCCAACCTCCTTGGCCCCTCCCATAGGTGGTGAGCCCATGGGGAGGAGGACCCACGTTACCTCTTCGGGCTGTGCCCGCCGAGCCCCATGGGTGCAGGCCCGGCCACCAGGCGCTCGCCATCGAGCCCCACCTCCAGGCCTGGCTCCAGAGGGGGCCCGTGACCAGCGCCGGGCAAGGGGAAACGTCGTCCAAGGTTTTTATTCTTCATCGGAGGTTTATTGAAGCGCTCTTTGTCTCATCCCTCACCTAGGACCAGTTTGCCTTGGTGGTTCTACCAGGGGCATAAAGCCCCGGACAACATAGCTCCTTAGGATCATTGGGACACGCAAACCCCTCCACCACGATAAGGTGACGGTTCAAGGAGGAGCACTCAAATATATTTGCCACTAAAATCAAAGCGAGAAAATACAGACCCTCCATGCATGCTTGAATGATATTAAAACCTTGATGGCAATGCATCTTCTTAAACTAAATGATAATAAAACTGTGATCATGGTTTCCAAAAGTTAAGAAAGTTTGTGTCTCTGATGTTGCCCTTGGACCCCTTGCCATATACGTATCATAAAGCTTCAATTAGGAGCCCAGGTGTGATCTGTGACAGCTCATTCAAACTCGACAAACAGATAAATTGTGACGTTAAATGAAATTTTCCCAGCTGAGACTTTAAGGTAAGGGCTTTTCTATCTTTCAGTGATCTTGAAAAAGCCATCCAAGCTTTTCTAAGATCTCATTTGGACTATTGCAATTCTTTGTATGTAGGTGTTGGTCAGGCCCTGTTACGACACCTACAACTATTGCACAACTGTGCTGTTCACTTATTGAAGACTCTCGTAAGTGTGACCATATTTCACCAATACTGACCTTGCTGCATTGGCTTCTGGTCCATTTCAGAATTGATTTTAAAATTCTATTTCTTGTTTTCAAATGTTTGAATGGATGAGCCCCATCTTGCCTCTTGGAACCTCTTCACTTGTATGTGCCAACAAGAACCCTGCGGTCTACTAGCCCGATGCTCTTAGTTGTGCCGAGGTCGAGGTTGAAGCAAAGGAGGAATCAGGCGTTTGCTATAGCTGCTCCTTTTCTCTGGAATGCTTTACCTTATTATGTTAGGTCTGCTGCAACACTGGCCATTTTTAAGTCATCATTAAATTCTTATTTCTTCTTGCTGCCATTTGACCCTGCAAGAGGTTGACATTGTTTGTATATGTTGGCTCCTGTACATTCATGATTATAAATATGGGTATGTGTTTATCTTTTATGTAGTGATTGGTTATTCTTCAGTTTTATGCTGTGTACATAAAGTATATTTGAACTGCTTCTTTACCCTTTCTTGTACAGCACTTTGGTTCAGTTCTGGCTGCTGTTGAAAATGTGCTTTATAAATAAAAATTGCCTTGCCCTGCTTTATAAAACATTATTTTAATACATAACACTAAGAAGTGCAGATCTACAATAATGGAATGTAAAGATGAAGTTGGTTTGCAACATTTATTACAAAAAGGTTTAAGAATATATAAAATATAGAACAAGAATTGTAGGTTGTAACTGAACAATGAAGGCCATGTATGTTTCTTACATTTTCTCATAAAACACAGTCATTTTACTTTTTTCCACTCACGTTATCTAAAAATTGATGCATGTCTTCCATATGTGAAAAAAATGATGATGAAGGGTCTAAGGACATATTCCCTCTCGTCTTCTTCTAGAAACTCAGATAGCAAGTCAGATTTCTTAAGGGCCTCCTCAATGTCGCCTTTGTCCATTGACAGTAATGAGGGAGTGAGATGTGCCCCCTGAACACAGAAATGTTCTCAGCACACCACTTCTCTGCCTCGGTAAGATGCTGAAGGATTCTGTGTTGCTGTAATATGTTTTATTTAAAAAAAAAAAAAGAAAGAAAATTCTTTAAATGGTCGTCATAAAGCTTATAGCCTTTTCCTCCACATTTACAAGGAATGTAAGAAACAGAAATTTTAAAAAAAGTACAGTATATTCTAAATTTGTTATACATTATTAACATTACTGTTTTCAATCGCATTCTACAAGTCTTCAATGTTTCTTACCATACACAATTATTAACACAGCACGCAATGCATTTCAACTGTTTTAAGGCCGTTAACAGTTGTACGAGCACTCCAGTTTGTCAGAAGATTTAAAACAGGCTTTTGGGCTTTGACTCCTACTGGTTAACGATTAACAGTCTGCATCTGAGACAATCATTAAAAGTCCTTTTATACATTTTATTCACTACACCATAGGCATTGTAAGCCAGCATCAACAAAATGCAATTCATCTTTCTTATGGAAGTTTATAAAATTAGGTGTCTGTACCTGCTAATCAGTATCCTGTGCTGGACGTTGGAGAAGGGAGGCTGACGTTTCTTCTAAAAGTAAAGACCTGAAACCTGCAAAACACAGTGCTATGGAACAGAATAGCGAGACATTTGTTCACTTCAGAGCTCGTGCAAGTCTTTACTCATCTTCTGTCTTCTCATTAATGGCTCAATAAACCTGAAAACAGAGAAAAATAATATTTACCTAAGGAAATGTAAAAAAAAACAACAGAATAAGCACAAAAATGACCCCATCCTGGTTGTCCATTAATTCTATACCTTCTATTTTTTGTTTGGTTCTTGGCCTTCATTTAGAAGGGTGTTTGCTCCCTCAGTCCGATGTGAGCAGTTACTTCAGTGATTTCAAAAAGAAGCACTAAGTTTACAACAGTAAACATTTGGACTATTTGTCTTTGGTTTACAATATGGATAAGTAAATTGGCCATATTACTGCAGAACTAAATTAAAGTTATTAAAGAAATTTAAATGGCATTTACCCCTTAGGGCTGAGGTCTCAAGCAATATATATATAAATACTAGCAAAATAGCCGCGCTTCGCAGCGGCGAAGTACTGGCTTAAAATTTTTATTAAGAAAAAAAGTAAACATTTTTAAACTGAAGGAAAATATACAAAAAATGATTTGTTAAGGATCTCTTTGTATACCATGTTGTCATTTCGGCCCTCCGGTTGTAATATGACCAAGCTGTGCGCTGAGCTTACTCTTGAGCATGCAACATACAGTTGGCCATGTGAAAAGCAATCCTGTCTCAAATCAATGCCAACCTTTTGTAGGGTTTGTCCCTGAGACTTATTAATTGTCATTGTGAAGCAGAGCCATACTGGAAGTTGAAGGCGTTTGAATTGAAATGGGAGATTAGAGGGTATAACGGGGATGCGAGAAATAAAAACTCTCTCACCTGAGCCACTGCCAGTAAAAATAGTTGCCTCAATTAGGTTGTTTTGCAGACACGTGACCTGAAGTCTTGTGCCATTACAAAGTTTCGGTGGCTGTAAGTTTCTCAGTAACATTATTGGTGTCCCAACCTTCAAAATGAGATTATGCTCAGGAGTGCCTGGAGGATTCAGAGTGTTGAGAAACTCTACCGGATAGTGCACCGCGTCTTCCACTTCTACAACTGAATCCACAGACTGATATGTTCTCGGTTGTGAAGGTAGTTCTTGAAGTAAAATGTGGTTTATAGTCGTAGTCATGTTATTTTTTGGTGTCAGAATAGCTATCTCTCTCAACCATGACACATCGTTTTGGTGGAGATTTCGTAGATTGGGGTAAACATTTTGAAAAAGTTTTTTTCAAAAAATGAAAGGTGCCATCACCTATACTCATCAGAAGAGCAAAGAACTCCCCGGCTTTTTTGTCACCTTTCAAATGAACTCTCATGTTCATTTTTAAAGTAACAACATTGATTTCTGGCCTTAGGAATGAAGACTTCAGAGATGCTTTAACTTCGTCAGCGCGTGTTCCTCTGGGCACGACTGGCAGGATTTTCCGGAAGTCTCCAGCCAACAACACTGTGAAACCTCCCATAAGTTTGTTGGTGTTTCGGATGTCTTGGAGGGTCCTATCTAAAGCCTCAACACCTCCTCTGTGTGCCATAGTGCATTCATCCCAGACAATAACCTGACAATGTTGCAGCACTTCAGCCATGTTGCTCTGCTTTGATATGTTACACATGCAGGATTCAGTATGGCTGAGGTTCAGAGGCAGCTTGAAAGCTGAATGAGCAGTTCTGCCACCCTCAAGAAGAGTTGCAGCAATGCCAGAAGAAGCCACAGCTATGGCAATGTTAAGTTTTGCTCGGATTTTCACAAGGAGAAGGTTTATTAGGAATGTCTTACCAGTTCCTCCTGGAGCATCAAGGAAAAACACCGTGCCAGTGGCCGAGACAATGCTGCTCATGACTTGCTCATAAACTGACTTTTGGTCACTATTTAGCAACAGCTCGTTATTTGTGACTATATTGGTCAATTGTGAGGTGTTGTAAGATGTCTCTTTCAAGTACTCGGGATTTGACGTAAGTTCTGCCAGTTCTCTGAAAGGTGAAGGCAAACCGTAATGATCAAGAGATTGACCTCCAATAGCAATTACGTAGTTTTCAAGCAACTGTAGACACTTGTTATAGATCAAATGTAACCACTGGTGGACTTCTGTTCGTATATGATCTCTTTCAGTCTGTCTCCTAACATCTGCTATGCTGTCTTTATGTTTTTCCTATAGGTTTAAAGGGTTTCCCACTTGGCAGAACACCAGCATGACAGCAAAGAGTTCACGGATCTTTTGAGGTGACCGAGACAGAGCAGCTTCCTGTAAAGTCTCGTCCCAGTTAATATCATCGTGTGAAAAACCAAGTGCCCTGCAGGCCGACTTAAAGGTCGGATGTAGGACACCATCAACCGTTCTGAGAGATTTGAAAGATGTGGGACCTGTGATTTTGTTCAGCAGCAGTCGAAGATGGTAGCATTCAGAGTTATTCCGGTGCACAGTGTAGACCCGTCCCAGCACATTATCTTTTTTCACTCCCGAATGTCCTGGTACAGGGTTGCCCTGTTTCCTCCAATGAAACATGTTGTTTGCCCACACATAATATGATGGAATTTCATTATAATGAAGTTGTTTTGCAAAATCATCGTGCTTGCAAAGGTCAAAGAATGCTAAAAGGGTCTTCTGTGGTGGATTGTGTACTTTATCGGCAACATTGCCTTATGTGAAATAATTTCTTTGTTCGTTCTCAAGATGCACAGCAAGATGAACGACTGAAGGGTAACGTTCGTGAATGGGAAAACAGAAAATGTGCCAGGCTGCTTCAGAGCTACTAATGTAACAACCAGCTTCGTATCGAGATACTTCGTCATTTTGATTTTGTATTGTAAATACTGCCTGGTCACTTCCCTTGTTAACATATTGCAGATGCATTTGATCGATTTTACTTAATTGAAAAATTCAAATTTGATGTGAGCATTGAAGGAGCGGGACAGCACAGGACTATAAGGGACAAGCCATCTGTTGTCGATATCTACTCCTTTGATGTTAATTGTATGACCTCCATCAGCAGGTCCACGCCGGTGATACTGAGGGTAACCATCTTCTGAGTTTCTGAGATGAACGGATGCAGGTACTTCTTACTGCATATTCTGTTGACATTATGAGGTCCACATGGGCCGTGAATCATGGTGGATTTTACTATTTTGTGGAGGGCAGGGTCAGTCTGTGGATCAGGAATTTCCGCACGGATGACTTGATTGATGACAGCTGGTTTAATCCTGTCCTTTAGCCACAACAGAATGTGTGCATGGGGAATACCTTGCTTTTGCCACTCTATGGTGTACATGTAGCAATTTGTACAGCCGAAAATGTTACTCTTCGTGAGCAAGTCTATCATTTTGCAAATCTTGAGATGAAATACACGACTGATAAGGTCATGGCGATCATGAGGTTTTTGACGTGGAAGGAGAACTTCAGTGATGTCAGTCCATTTAGGATTGCAAGTAAATGTGATTAATAAGTCAGGGCGGCCACAATGACATACGTATGTCATTGCGTCTTGTGTTCTCTTAAATTAGTGTCGTTTTTGTCAATAGCATCTTTTAAGTGAACATAATTTTCAGCTCGTAGTTTTTTCTGATTTAGTCTGATATAATTTAGTCTTTTCGATTCAATTTTTGCGTACATATCAACTAAAAACTGATTTAATAAAGTTCGGAAGAAAAGGATAGTATTATCATGATGTTGTTTGATCATAAGCCGGTATGAATAGAATTTTGCTGCAGAGACGGTTTTCTTCATAAGTGACTTACTGGCAGCATGAACTTGAGGTATAGACACAGAATAGCCGTCTTCACCATAGCAGAACATGAGAGGATATTGAAGTACATCATATGATCTGTGGGTTTCCTTAATGTGTTGCAGTTTATTGTCTCTGGTTTTCAAGACAATATCCCTATTCTCGAATGTTTGCCCAACGATGACAACACCAACTTGATGTACTGTAGGTTTATTAAACCTGCCTTTGTGTGCATGTAATGTTTTTCTGTCGGCGTGAATGACAACTTTGAAGTCTGTATCTTCATCTGAAATGCTGTACATTGCAGAGAGGAAGTCCTGGATGTAAGTGTTAAAATCATGCAGCATTTTTTGTAATTGCTGCACCAGGGGTATGTTAACTCCAGAAACATTAGTGCAGCGCATTTGTGCTTCCTTTTCATCGTCCCCGACAAAATAAATTTGCAAAAATTTGTGTTCCTCAGTCGGCATAGGTAAAAGACTGCCAATCAAGTGATACACCTGTCCCTGAACTTTAAGTGAAGGCATAAAATTTCCCTCAACGATTTGGTTAGCACCAAATGACGTCATTTGAAATGCACTGATGTACTTTCGAATGTTGTTCAAGAAATGCTCACTTTGAGGATGTTCGCCATTTAACAGGCCCTCAAGAAGGTCAGGAAGCTTACGTAAAGGACTGAGAGAGACTTTACCACCATTACAGCACAAACCAGGAGACTCGCATTTCCACCTATGAGCTTGACAATAGTCACAGTGAACATCCATGGATCCAATTTGTACTGTTTTGTCAGATTCATAATGTATGTTTGGGTCCTATGCAAATCCACAATCGGCTTTTTTGAGCCAAACCTGTTGTTTTCATATGAGCCGCTTTTCATTATCGGGATCATATCTAGAAACAGAAGCTCTATGAACTTGTGGATTTCCCTGCGAGTATTTAGCGACAGCGTCTCTATGAACTTGTGGATTTGCTTGTGAGTATTTAGCGACAGCGTCTCTATGAACTTGTGGATTTGCTTGCAAGTATTTAGCGACAGTGTCTCTATTAACTTGTGAATTTGCTTGAGAGTATATAGCGACAGCGACTCTATGAACTTGTGGATTTGCTTGCGAGTATTTAGCGACAGTGTCTCTATTAACTTGTGGATTTGCGTGGGACTATTTAATGACAGCCTGTCTATTAACTTGTGGATTTTTCGGAGAGTATTTCACGGCAGCTGCACGAAGTCGATTCCATCTAGCTGCATCAGAAAATGTACCACGACGTCTGACACGCCTCCTTTTTACTGTTTTCTCACAGCTTGGATTGCTGCTGTTATAATCGGTTTGAGTTGGACTTGTGTTGAAGTGACATTCGGCATCTGTCAAGCGATGTAAGCATACAACCGGCTTCATCGATAACTTCGCATCCAGCTTTAGAGACTTGAAACATTCATAAACATCAAAGTGTCCACTGCTCAAATCGTCTCCTGTGAATCTAAGATGTTTAAGAGGCATTGACAGTTCTCCAAAGGTGTAAAATATTTGGCCATTTCGGTACACTTGAAAGCGACAACCGAACAATTCAGCGGCAGCCATCAACTCACATGCAGAACCATAGGTGAAGGGCTTAAGCATTTCACTCTTATAGTACTTCTGTGTAATATAATTATCTCCTGTACCGTCATCAGTCCACACCTTGAACCTGTCCCAGTCATTCAATACATAAGACACAATGTCCCTCCGGATATCAAGAGTGAGCCTGATATGGCCGTGCAATATGTAACAAAGAGAATGGAAAAGGCAGGCGCCATCTGCGGGCATGGAAACCACTCGGTAAGTGATAGTTCTTTGATCGATGGTGATCACCCCGATAGACATGTTAATGGGGGTACGGTTGGAACAATAAAGGAAATGGGTACCCGAACAGTAAACTAAGTCTAAAATACGTACACAATAACTATAATTGTAATAAACAAACAATAAAACAGCGGAGAAGCCGTGGATTAAATAAAGGAAATGGGTACCTCAACTGTAAACAAAGTCTAAAATACGTACACAATAACTATCAATCCATCCATCCATCCTCTTCCGCTTTTCCGGGTCGGGTCGTGGGGGCAGCAGCTTAAGCAGAGAGGCCCAGACTTCCCTCTCCCCGGCCACTTCTTCCAGCTCTTCCGGGAGAATCCCAAGGCGTTCCCAGGCCAGCCGGGAGACATAGTCCCTCCAGCGTGTCCTGGGTCTTCCCCGGGGCCTCTTCCCGGTTGGACGTGCCCGGAACACCTCACCAGGGAGGCGTCCAGGAGGCATCCTGATCAGATGCCCGAGCCTCCTCATCTGACTCCTCTCGATGTGGAGGAATAGCGGCTCTACTCTGAGCCCCTCCCGGATGACTGAGCTTCACCCTGTCTTTAAGGGAAAGCCCAGACACCCTGCGGAGGAAACTCATTTCAGCCGCTTGTATTCGCGATCTCGTTCTTTCGGTCACTACCCATAGCTCATGACCATAGGTGAGGGTAGGAACGTAGATGGACTGGTAAATTGAGAGCTTTGCCATACAGCTCAGCTCTTTTTTCACCATGACAGACCGATGCAGAGCCCGCATCACTGCGGGTGCCGCACTAATCCGCCTGTCGATCTCACACTCCATTCTTCCCTCACTCTAAGGAATTAACCTGCCAAATTTCCGCGTTCTACCTACACGGGAAGTTGGAGAATTAGTGATTAGTGAGTGAGTGAGTGAGTCAGGGCTTTGCCTTTTATTAGTATAGATATATATAGAGTCCAGCCGGGATGCCCGAGGGGACCGGAGGAGGGCTGGTGCCTCCTCCCGACCACGAGGGTCGACCGCCTTGGTTTTGTTGGTGGCCTCCGGTAAGGGGCTTGGAAGCCCAACCCTATAGGGGCCTGTGGCCACCGCCAGGCGGCGCCCCGGTGCCTGAAGAAACCTGGAGCACCAGGAAGTGCTGGGGGAAGAAGACAGGGGACACCTGGAGGTCTTTCGGGTGCGTAGTCGGCACTTCCGCCACACTGGGGCATGTCTGCGGAGGAATGCCGGGAAGCAGCTGGAGCCCATCCGGGGTGTGATAAAAGGGGCCGCCTCCCTTCATTCGAGAGCGGAAGTCGGGTGGAAGAAGGACAGAGCTGGAGAGAGGACTGGAGGCGGCCAGAAAGGCATTTGGTGACTGTGAGGCCCGGACTTTGGGGGATTGGTGCTGGAGGCACTGGGTGTGCACAAGTGACTTTGTAAATATCTATATATATAATTCACTAAGGCAAGACAACCACGGAAAGCATTCCGGAAGGAGCGTGGATTCACTAAGCCGCTGACAAGTGAGACACCTATGGTGCACGAAGGAAGGAGCCACGGCCACCAACTCCAAGACCATTGGATACGACGACAACTCGCAGGGCCACGCCCACCAACTCGGACGCGACGACACAGAAAAAATGGCGTCATTTATATTCGTGTCGTAGAGGCCACATGCAGTGCACGTCAGGTTAATGTCATGTGCATGTCATGCATCTCCGAGCTACGTTGACTGTTCATACAGGCCTGTTTCTCGCAAAGGTGAATCGCCATATGCAGCGTGTGAAACGGTTTGCGAGGGGTATCCCATGGGATCCTTAAAACAATCCTTTACAATTGAGGTTAAAGCACAATGAAGTAAGCAGTCTTTAAAAACCGAGTTTTCAGTTACGACGCACAACCGCGTGCACCATAGCAAACTGTTTTACACGCTACATACAGCAATTCGCATCCGCGACAAACATGCGTCTTCTTAGATGCTCCTGCAGGAACATGGAAGACGGTTCCCAGCCCACCAACACTCCTTTTTCACCGGCCGGTGTCTACCCTCACTCTCTAGGCATTCACACTAATAATTCACAAATTATTTTATTTCTGGTATTTTATCTACTTATTTATTAGTTTGTTTTGTTTAAAATTTATTTTAGTCCATGTTCAGCACTTTGGTCAGCATGGGTAAGCCGTTGAATCCCATTCGGGCTGCAAACCATGGAATTCCCACTAAGTGCGACTCATATGCTCCTGCTCATTATGTCCCTACCCTTTGTACACAACCCCCTCCTACCTCGCTACTACAGTGGTCGGGTGTCTTGGTGGATTATATATAGAAAGGCAGCCAAAACCGCACAGAGCAATGAAAAGTCTATGTGAGTCACAGCTGCATCTGGACTGTGCAAAGACGACGACTCGAGTGACGAGTTGGAGGTGGGCACATGAGCAGGCAGTGCATACTGAACGACAAATCAGCAGACTAGCATGACGGAGGGAGCGAAGTGGATGTCCTTCTCCTCTCCTCCCATTCCACCCTCCATGCCTGAGCGCAGCACGGACGATTGTGTGTTGATTCGTTCCGTGTATTGTTACAATGTTGCTTTTCTTGCTGATTTATTACATTACCGATTTTTCCACTGTTGATTTTCTCCCTGTGCTTAAAAATCATTAAAAAACCGGCCTCATTATGCGGCATATGGTACGCCGCAGATTGGCTAGTTGTATATATTAAATGAGGTTGGCTAGTTGTATATATTAACCGAGTGTGATGGGTGCTAAACTGTTGTCCATCTGTCTGTGTCCGGGTCCCGTTCACAATATATATATATATATATACACACACCAGCACTTCCTCAAAGCCGGCATGTCATTCTAAAGAGGACTGAGCAGAGTCACGTTGTTAAAAGGAGTTTAATGTTACAAAAATATTTTTTTCAAACCATTATTTAAAAAAAAAAAATGTATTGATTTTATTGAAATCACACAATATTCCACACAAATAAATCAATTTTACAAGAATAGGACTGAAAACAAATCAACCCCCACCCCTGAGAAAGAGAGCATGGGCAGTAGAATAAAACTTAAAGTTAGTAAAAATAAGCAAATAGATTAATTAATAAGTGAATAAAGATAAATGGAGAAGAAAAAGAAATGGGGAGAGAATCTGCTTCCTCGGTATTTTAAAATCTTATTCTAAAATCTTATTGATCAGATCCTGCCAGGTTTTGATAAAGTTCTGCACAGATCATCTGAGAATTTTATTTTTTCCAATTTCAAATAATATATAACATCAGTTACCAACTGACTTAGAAGGGGAGAGTTAGGATTCTTCCAGTTAAGCAAGATAAGTATGCATGCCAATAGTGTAGTAAAGGCAATCACAGTTTGTTTGTGCTTCTCCACTGTAAGCCCCTCTGTGAGCCCACCAAACACAGCTGTTAGTAGATTGGGAGGGATTGTGACACCAAGGCTGTCTGAAAGGCATTTGAAAATCTTGGTCCAGAATGATGTTAGTTTGGTGCAGGCCCAAAACATGTGACCCAGTGAGGCTGGAACTTGATTGCAGTGTTTGCAGGTTGGATCTTGCCCTGGAAATATTTTGGACAGTTTTAAGTGAGACAGATGTGCTCGTTATATAATTTTGAGTTGAATAATTGTATGCTTTGCACATATGGAGCTCAAGTGAATTCTCTGTATTGCTACCTTCCACTCCTTTTCTGATATGTTGAGTGAGAGATCTTTTTCCCATTGTCCTCTTGGATCTTTGAAAGGGAGGGACTGTAAAATGGTTTTATATATTGCAGAGATGCTGTCTAAGTCCTTGAAACTGATGAATATATTTTCCAGCATAAAGGGAGGTGGGAGATGAGGAAAACTGGGCAGGTTCTGTTTAACAAAGTTTCTAATTTGAGGATAGTGAAAGAAATGTGTTGCTGGAAAGTTAAATTTAGAATGTAACTGTTCGTAAGATGCAAAGACGTTGTCTATGTACAGATCTCTAAGTGATTTAATCCCAAATGTTTTCCAGACATTAAAAACTGCATATGTTTGCGAGGGTTGAAAAAGGTGGTTCTCGTGCAGAGGTGCCACCGATTAAATGCTTCGGGGCGCAAAGCAAGGAATATAAAGATGAACTGCAGGATTCTATTTCTATTGCAGAGCAAGCCTACATATGTTCATCTATTTGTGTCAATTTCCAGGTTTTAATATGTTGTATGTTTGCTGCCCAGTAGTATAATTGAAAGTTAGGTAGAGCCATGCCACCTTCTGCCTTTGGCCTTTGTAGGGTCGCTCTTTGGATACATGGATGTTTTGAATTCCAAATAAATGTGGTTATGGTTTGAATCTAATTTCTTAAAGAACGATTTATTGATGTATATTGGAATATTTTGAAATAAAAAGAGAAGCTTAGGGAGGATATTCATCTTAACAATGTTAATTCTAGCTAAGGTGAGATGAAGTGTTGACCATCTATGAAAGTCTTGCTTGATTTTTTCCATGCAGACAGCGAAATTTTGTTGATAAAGGGCTTTATGTTTACTTGTGATGTTAACCCCTAGGCATTTGAACTGATCTGCAATGATAAAAGGAAAGGTGTCCAATCTAATATTATGTGCTTGAGAATTCACTGGAAAGATCACACTTTTAGTCAAATTAATTCTGAGACCAGAAATCTTTTGAAATTCTGTTAGTGCTGTTAGGACAGCAGGCACAGTATTTTGTGGGTCTGATATATACAGTACCATATCATCTGCTTCTCTGATAATCCCCTTTATCTCATAAGCATTTCAACAGTGTATTGCCAGTGGCTCACTTAGGTTCTAGTGAGCTCTAACCTCTCTCTCTCTCTCTCTCTCATTTCTCCTAGGGCACAAAGCAGAAAATGGCCGACAGTGGGGTAACTCGCGTTGAAATCGTAATTGAGGAACTCCAAGCACTTGATGAACAGATTCAGAAACTCCTGTCCCGACGGAAATACCTGAGAAATCTGAAGGCCCGGCTGTTGGATAAACCGCTCCTTGCCATCTGGAACCGGTGAAACATCAACCCCGCGTTGTGCCGACCTCACCCCCGCGTCTCGTAGGAGCGACGCCGCTGCTGACCTCGGTGGATTTCAGCTATGCAGGCGGGGGTTCAAGGCCAGAGCACCTCCATCGGCACAGGCGAGCATTTTATCTCAGAACCGGTTTGACCCTCTCCGCGTCCCCATTTTGCCTTCAGCACCTGGTGATGTATTAGTGGTAGGTGATTCTATCGTTAGAAACCTTAATGTCGCATGCCCTAATGCAAAATCGTTTGTTTCTTGTTTTCCCGGTGCTCGTGTCCGATATGTAATGAAACGTGCGCCAGCAGTCTACGAGAAACACAAGGAGAGGGCAGTTGGATCAATCGTCTTGCATGCCGGCGTAAACGATATAAGGCACCGACAATCAGAAATCCTGAAGGCTGACTTCGCAGCTTTGATTAAAGACACGAAGGAGAGGACCCCATCGGCAAAGATCTTCATTTCGGGTCCACTACCTCTCGTCAGACGATCCAACGAGTACTACAGTCGTCTGCTAGAGTTGAACAACTGGCTACAGGGTTTCTGCAAGAAGAAGGATGTCGGTTTCATCAACAATTGGAATCTCTTTTTGGAAAAGCCGCGTCTCTTCAAGCGTGATGGCCTGCATCCAAACAGTTTCGCGCCGGGTCCTCTCCAAAACATATCGAAGGTAATTTGTTTTTCTTGACTATCTATCTCTGCTCTTAACCCCTTCCGAAATAATACTGTTGTGCCAGGACATGATAAGTGTTTAATAGAGTCTTCCGTTAAAGTGCACACCATTAATACTGTAATAAGCAATCTCAATGCACGTAGAAAACCTAGGAAATACGGCATAAACTCCAATAATCTAATTAAAATCACTATTTTAAAGGAACAATGTATTAAAACTATAAAAACAGATCACAGATTAAACAAAAAATGCACACAGAGCGGCGCTAATAATAATAATTTAGTCCATCCATCCATCCATCCATTTTCTAACCCGCTGAATCCGAATACAGGGTCACGGGGGTCTGCTGGAGCCAATCCCAGCCAACACAGGGCACAAGGCAGGAGCCAATCCTGGGCAGGGTGCCAACCCACCGCATAATAATTTAGTTCCTATTCCAAATATCAATAACGCATATAATACTCCTCATCCGAAACATTAAATATGGCACTAATAAATGTTAGAGCTTTAACTAACAAAACGTTTTTTTATCAACAATCTTATTAGTGATAAAAAATAGATCTTATTGCACTAAATGAAACATGGCTTGAATTCAGATGCGCGCAGTTTTAATCGAATCTGCCTCCGGATTACAGTTTTACTCGGGCAGACCGCCAGGGAAAAAGGGGGCGGATTGGCTAACATTTACTCGAGCCGATTAAAATGTAAAGATGTCAGTTTTGGTAAGTTCAAGTCCTTTGAGTATCTCGCCGTTGTTATTCATGGAGATTCTCAAGTTCTAGTACTATCCGTGTATAGACCTCCTAAATATAACGCGTCATTTTTTGAGGAATTCTCTGACTTAATGTCAATTTTAATTACTAACTATGACACACTCCTAATAGTTGGCGACTTTAATTTTCATATAGATAATCAGTGTGATCTAAAAGTAAAAGAATTTATGAACCTCCTGGATTCTTTTGATTTGAGACAACTCATAAATCAGCCTACACATAAAGCAGGTCATACATTAGACTTAGTGATTACTAAAGGACTGAAAGTTGATATAAAACAGATCATTGATATTGGTGTATCAGACCATTTTCTTCTACTTTTAATATAGAAATAATGATAAAAAACACTCATGAGAAGCATATTGTTAAAAAACGCTTCTTTGATTCGGCAGCAGCTTTAAAACTTACAAACATTTTAAGCAATCAGTCCGTTTATAGTGCCAGCTATAATAGCGAGGACAATGTAAATAGTAAGGTGGAAAGATTTAATTCTAAAGTGAGAGCTGCTGTTGACATAGTTGCACCTGAAAAGACAGTGAAAAAATCTTCTAGCATTGTTATACCATGGAAGACCCAAAGAGTGTCTGATTTAAAGAGAACATGCCGTAGAGCTGAGCGTCAATGGAGGAAGACTAAACTTACTATCCACCACGAAATATTAAAAGTCAAAATAACAGAATACAATAACACTGTCCGTCTTGAGAGACGCTGCTATTTCTCTAAGATTATAAATAACAATGCTAGTAATCCCAGAGTCTTATTTTCACAATTGATCGCCTACTAAACCCAGGTAGCTCAAAGGAATGCCTCCTAAGTGCTTCCAGTGAAACCTGTGAGGCTGTCGCTGTATTTTCAATCAAAAATTAATGATATTAGAAATAACATAGTATATCTCCCCAACACTAAGGATCCTCCTAAACCCCAGCATCCTGTTATAAACAAATTAAACTCTTTCACTAGGATAGATTTACCTGATTTACAAAAAATAATCTCAATTAAAACCCTCCACCTGCGTCCTTGACCCGATACCAACAAGGTTTTTCAAAGAAGTATCAGGCGTGCTAATTGATAATGTTCTTGACATAGTAAATTCGTCACTAGATACTGGGGTCTTCCCAGACTGTCTTAAGACTGCTGTAGTTAAACCCCTACTTAAGAAACATAATCTTGACCCTCAGCTCTTGAAAATTTTAGACCCATCTCTAACCTGCCTTCTTAAGTAAAGTTCTAGAGAAGGCAGTCATTATGCAGTTAAATGACCACCTAAATAAACATGCTATTCTTGATAAATTTCAGTCAGGTTTTAGAACAAATCACAGCACAGAAACTGCACTCGTTAAAGTAGTAAATGACTTGCGGGTAAATGCAGACAGAGGCCATTTATCTGTTCTCATCCTCTTAGATCTGAGTGCTGCATTTGACACCATTGATCACAACATTCTTAGAAATCGCCTTAGTCAATGGGTGGGCCTCTCTGGCAGTGTCTTAAATTGGTTTGAATCCTACCTGACAGGGAGAAAATATTTTGTTAGTTGTGGGAATTACAACTCAAGACACATGATATCCAATATGGTGTTCCACAAGGCTCTATCCTGGGTCCGCTGTTATTCTCAATCTACATGCTTCCGTTAGGTCAGATTATCTCAGGGCACAACGTGAGCTACCACAGCTATGCTGATGACACACAGCTGTACTTATCAATAGCACCTGATGACCCTGATTCTATTGATTCACTAACACAATGTCTGACTAGTATCTCAGAATGGATGAATAGTAATTTTCTCAAGTTAAATAAAGAGAAAACTGAAATTTTAGTGATCAGCAATAATGGATACAATGAGGCTATTAGAAATAAACTGGATACATTAGGATTAAAAGTCAAGACGGAGGTAAAAAGCTTAGGGGTGATTGTTGACTGTAATCTGAATTTTAAATCACATATTAATCAGATCATTAGGACAGCATTTTTCACTTAAGAAACATAAGTAAAGTTAGACCTCTTATATCACTGAAAGATGCTGAGAAATTAGTTCACGTTTGTTTTCAGTCGACTAGATTACTGTAATGCACTCCTCTCAGGACTACCCAAAAAGATATAAATCGTTTGCAACTAGTGCAGAATGCAGCTGCTAGAATCCTAACTAGGAAAAGAAAATCAGAACACATTTCTCCAGTTTTATGTCACTACACTGGTTACCTGTGTCATTCAGAATTGACTTTAAAATTCTGCTTATGGTTTATAAAGCCTTAAATAATCTCGCCCCATCTTATATATCGGAATGTCTGACACCTTATATTCCAAATCGTAACCTCAGATCCTCAAATGAGTGTCTCCTTAGAATTCCAAGAACAAAACTTAAAAGAAGTGGTGAGGCGGCCTTCTGCTGTTATGCACCTAAAATCTGGAATAGCCTGCCAATAGAAATTCGCCAGGCTGATACAGTAGAGCACTTTAAAACACTGCTGAAAACACATTACTTTAACATGGCCTTTTATAACTTCATTTTAATCGTAATTTAACTTAATCCTGATACTCTGTATGTTCAATTCATCATAATAACTATTCATGGTGGCTCTAAAATCGGTACTGACCCCTACTCTCTTTTCTGTTTCTTTTTCCGGTTTCTTTGTGGTGGTGGCCTGCGCCACCTCCACCTACTCAAAGCTTCATGATGCTCCAACAATGATGGATGGATTAAAAGGCAGAAGTCTACGTGACCATGATCATCATCAAGCCCTTCCGTGAGAACCCTAAATCCAAAAAGGACTGTTTCATTTATGTTAGGTAGAATGCCCAGAGGGGACTGGGCGGTCTCATGGTCTGGAATCCCTACAGATTTTATTTTTCTCCAGCCGTCTGGAGTTTTTGTTTTTCTGTCCCCCCTGGCCATTGAACCTTACTCTTATTCGATGTTAATGTTGATTTATTTTGTTTTATAATTGTGTCTTTCATTTTTCTATTCTTTAATATGTAAAGCACTTTGAGCTACTGTTTGTATGAAAATGTGCTATATAAATAAATGTTGTTGTTGTTGTTGTTATTGCAAAAAGTAGTTGTGACAAGAGGCATCCTTGTCTGGTACCACATTCTAGTTTAAAGTAGTCTGAATCAATGTTGTTAATACAAACTGAAGCTTCTGGATTGGTATACAGTAGTTTGATCCATGCATAAATGTTCGGGCCAAACCCAAATTTCTCCAATGTAGTGAAAAGGTAGTTCCATTCAATCATATCAAATGCTTTTTCTGCATCTAAGAATAATAAAATCTCCGTGAAGTTTGACATTGCGGGTGAATATATTACATTAAACAGGCGTCAAAGATTGGACGCTAAATGCCGGCCTTTAATAAATCCAGATTGATCCTGTCATGTTACTGAAGCCAGCACTTTCTCCATCCTTCTAGCAAGGACTTTGGAGAGTATGTTAACATCATTATTCAGAAGTGAAATTGGTCTGTATGAAGCACATTGTAATTCATCCTTATTTTGTTTAGGAAAGACGTTGATTAATGCTTGTAAGTTTGAGGTAGAATTTGATTGTCTCTAGCTTCTGTGAATGTTGCTAATAGGAGGGGAGCTAGCTGAGTGGAGAACTTCTGATAAGATTCGGCAGGGTAGCAATCGGGGCCTGCTGCTTTCCCACTCTGAAGTGACTTTATAGCATCTAGTAATTCTGATAGCGCCAGAGGTTTATCCAATTCCTCTGCACTAAGAGTATCTATTTGTGGTATCTCTAATGCATTCAGAAATGCATTAGATTGTGTCTTGTCTTCTTTAAACTCAGTAGAATATAAGGATTTACAGTAGTCTCTAAATGTGTGCATTATATTTTTATGGTCATTGATTTTGGCTCCATTCGTGTTGGTGATTGCATTGCGAACTTCTTGCTTGTGGAATTGTTGAGCTAAGAGCTTATTAGCTTTTTCTTCATGTTCATAGTAGTGTAGTGATGTCTTGATTTAAAAAGGAGTTCTTTGGTTGTTAAGAGGTTGAGTTCTGAATGCAGAGCCTGTCTTTTCATATGAAGAGCCTCACTTGGACACCTGGCATGTTTTTGATATATTCTAGTAATTTCATTAGTTAGTTTTGAATTCTGCCTGGTTTCCAATTTATTTCTGTGGGAAAGATATGAGATAATCTGTCCGCTTAAGAAGGCCTTTAGAGTTTCCCAGAGTATTCCTGATGAGACCTCTGAAGATGTATTTGTCTCTAGGAAGAAACTGATTTGTTTTGATAGAAATTCTGTAAAGTTCTTGTCTGCTAATTAAAGTGGGTTTAGACGCCATCTGCGAGATGAGTACGTGGGGCATAATGATTTTATCTCCAAGATCAGAGGGGCATGGTTGGAAATAACAATAGTGTCGCACTTGCAGGATTTAATTGTAGGCAAGAAGTTATGATCTATAAAAAAATAATCAATTCTTGAGTAGCAATGATGCACTGGTGAGTAGAAGGAATATGCTCTTGAGTTTGGGTTTAGAAATCTCTAGGGGTCTGATAAGTTGTGGTCAGTTAAAAACTGTGTAATTGTTTTTGCAGTGTTAGATGTCATTGCCCCTGTGACAGGAGACCTATCTAGGTCTCGTTTTTAAACTCAATTAAAATCCCCAGCCATTATAATTTTATGAGCATTCACACTGGGAATGGATAAAAATACATTTTGCATGAATTCCCTATCATCGACATTGGGTGCATAAACATTTATCATAATCACTTTACAGTTAAATAAGTTGCCCATGACAATCACATATCTCCCTTTAGGATTGGATGTTACATCTGATGCTACAAATTAGACTGTTCTATGTATGAGAATTCCCACACCTCTAGTTTTTTTTTTTTTTTGTAAAGCTGGAATGGAACATTTGGCCAGTCCAGTCTTTTTACAGCCGGAACTGATCCTTAGTTAATAAGTGGGTGTCCTGTAAAAATACTATTTTAGCATTTAGACCTGTTAGGTGAGAGAATACTTTCTTTTTAATTTTTGACTCGGGCCTTTAACATTCCAGCTCACAAAGTTAACTGCCCCATCATGGAGACATTAATTCTGAATTTTTGATGCCATTTTGTAGTCTTAACCGAAAGTGAGACAGCTTTGACCTTAATTTTCAATTTTCCAACGAGTTATTGCCATGCAGACTATTGTTACACTGGTAATCATAATTATATGGATATAAAGGATAGATTAGAGATAGCTTGCTCTCTTTCTCCCCCCCCAGTCCCCCCATTCCCCCGTTTTTCCTCCCCACGTGAGGCTGAACCACACTTCACAAAGTCCCAGTCCTCTGACATACCTAGAGACAGAGCACGTCCAAAGCAAAACAAGCCCCCCAGCAGCGACGTATGAGAATTAAAATTGAGTCTAAATACTATAAGCATAAAGTAAAAAAAAAAACAATCTTCAACAGTCTTGAAATATTAAGATAGTAAACCCAGGGAATGGTGTTAAAAAATGGCCCTGGATAAGCATAGTAAAGCCTAATATAATAATAACAACAACAGCAATAAACCAAGGGTATGATGCTTTAGAATAGAAAAAAAGAAAAAAAAAAGGGTTGCTAATTTAATTTCTTCCACACATACATACTGTACATACGCATATAATTGTAATTAAAACAAAAACAGACAGTGAATGAGAAGGGAAAAGGATGTATAATTACAGTACCAGTGTCATTGCAAGCGAATCAGACAGTTGGTGAATTCTTTATGATGCCATGATAGGGTGCGACTCACGGTCATATTGCAGGAAAGTGTCGGGATCAGTTTTCATAACTCTTTATCTGCTTCCTCCATAGTGTTAAATATGTAATGTTTGCCTTGAATATCCACTTTCAGTTTGTCAAGATACAAGAGGCTGTATCTGATATCGTCTTTTCGTAAGCGCTGTTAAATATTATAAAAAGAGGCACACTTAGAAGCTGTTTTGAGGGCGAGAAATCAGGGAAAATACGAATGAGGTTATTTTCAAATATAATCTCGTTTGTGTCTGAAAAGTGACATTACCTTTAATTTAGTTTGTAACTTCTCGAAGCGCAAACAATGTGTTTACATGGATAGTTGTAGACACGGAACACATATGAAATGCATGTGTCCCAAATAACGATATAGTATTTATGAAAGGTGTCATTTTGCTTGACTTCTCACTCTATACAACTCTAAGCAACTGACATGCAGGTAAACAGACTTGAGCTGAGAAAACTGTGTGCTGGTGGGGGTGATGTTATAGCAGGCTGTTTGCTGCTTATTGAAACATTAAAAAGACAAAAGACGCTGACGGAGAGGTGAAAAGGGATTTAAGGTGGGATGGATTTACAAGTTTTTTTGTAGGCTTTGGTAATTCTAGTGTTAAAGAATCAGACGTCAGTCACACATCGAGATACAGATTTGATCAATGAGGAATACAATCTGTGATTACAGGACGGCCATCAGCGTGTGGCGAGAGAGAGGAGAAGATCAGGTGGGAGGAACAAAACTCACAAAGAAGTGACACACTCGTCTGACTAACTCTGTCTCATGTCATTCATCACACCCTTTATCCCCGCGATGCTCTTTCTATCATCCTCACCCCTCACTCTTTTTTCATCTTCTCCTCCTCCTTTTAACCCCTCAGGCTCCATGAAGATGACAGATTTAGAAGTCAACATTGCCATCTGCTGGTGAGGCCTGTAATACACAGGCTGTCAGCCTGGGCCTTCATTGGCTTCTTCACACAGACTGATGTAAGGTGACACGACACTCCTTAAGGGTCCTGAGGGAATTGTAAATTAATTCTCAGAATGTGTGTGTCAGAGGAAAGATAAAAGTGATCACTTTGAACACTGACAGTAATGGTGAAGTCAGTCAACTGACTCATCTTCTTGAGGTTGGGTGACAGTGGGAACAACAAGGAGGAGGTGCAGTTTAATGTCTAACGTGACACCAAGTGACTCAGTAAAACACCAAACTCCATCAGTATGGCCGACATGTGACTGAGCGATGAGTCCTCGTCTTTAAACATGCACAGTGAATTTATTCAGAGGTGACAGACCACCGGAGTAACTAATAGAGGGTGCAGTCAATGTCTGTTGAGAGGCCAGCACTTCCGTCACTTCTGTCACTCTCTGCTACTAAATAGTTACTGGAATTTAGAATTTGACACTTAGACAAGCATGTGGTCCTGATGGAGCAGCACTACTGAAAGGCGCTATATTGACTGACTTAACAGGTGATATTCAATGACATTCAAAGGGCACAGCAATTGTTGGGGTATCAGCCCATGAATAAACAGTAACCCCTGCTGGTCAGACTGGTATTTATAAGTCTGAGGTGACACAGCTGATTGGATACTCAAACCCAATAATAATGGAGACCCTGACAGTCGCACTCACCCCGCATTCTCATCCAGAAATCAAATTACGGAGGTGCTAACCTCCAATCCTGTAAATTTAATTTCACCCCAAACTACAAACACAAAGAGGAACTGCACTTGTAGGGACATCAAGTGACCGGTGGAGGGTACTGGTTAGTGGTCACCTGGTGTCAGATGGCAGATTGTTACACTGCACTTCCAACCAAGACAAAACCCTGGATGGAGTGGCTCAGTGAAGGAGGTGTTGAACCTGTGCAGGAGGGTCATTGTGTGTGAGACACTATAAAATGACAGAGAGCCAGCAGGCCAGTCCAGATACACACCTATTCTGGGGCTGTAGGGGGTGCTGATTGCAGTCTCTTTGTTATTGTGATGCACAGAGTACTGGGAAAGAGACCGCTGCAAACACCAGGACTTGTCGTTGTTTCCAAGGCCGCACTCCCAGCCCCTTCCTTTCCTGCTCAGTACTTTATATGCGACTCCAATCTTCATGAAGTGTCCACTGCACTCCACTTCCCAGTAACAGCGAGTCTCAGTCAGAGTCTCTCTGCATAGAACTTGGGCCAAGTGATCAAATCTGTCAGGATGATCAGGATATTCGGCTTTGGTTCCCTCACATGTCACCTTCTTGTTTCCTTCAGACAGATGGAGGTCTCTGTGTGCCGTGTTGATGTTCAGTGTGAGGGGACAGAAGTCTGAAAGGAGAGAAAATAAAATGAGTGAGAAAATCTGGGAGAGTGTAATGGGACTGGGGGTGGAGCACAACACAGACAATTAACAAAACCCAATCAGGAGCTGCGCTGACGAGATACTAATAGTAAAGAGCTCATCTGATTGGTGAGAATCTGTGAGAATTAAAAATTAAATTAGAAAAAGATGGCAACAAAGTGAAAACCAGGCAAGTCAGACATTTGGAAGTCATCTCAGTCATCAGAAATTATGATAAACATCATAAAGTCACCGTCAAGGTCCGAGTTCAGATGGACTATCCACACTGACTGCTGGTCCAATTTCAATTTGGACTTTTATTTTATTTTTATGTTATTTTTTGGAGATCCTCAGTGGAATCAGTCAGCTTGAGATGTCATGACAGTCTAGTGAGGTCTTTGAACTTGTAAGGACCCCCAATAATTTTCTCTGCCATTTTCATTTGTTTTAATGTTTAAAATTTGTGAAGTTGAGAACCCAAAGCAAAGTGTCTGCTCTGTGGATTAAAGAATTGTGGATGACAAGGACTTTTGTCAGGTTCAACTTAATTCTGATAAAATTGTACCTTTTTTTTCTGATACTTTCGGCTTCATATCCACATTTATATACATGGATAAAGAAAGCCTGTGTTTTTTTGTTAACATTTTTGGACACATCAAGACTCGGGTTCAACAGACGGCTTTGGTGATTTACTGCCTGAGTCTCTCTATCCCATAATGAACCAGTCGCAGGACCCCCATCACTCAAAGCCCCTCAGTCACACAACACTCAGACATTCATATCCTAAGCCTGTCCTGCTCTATTAAAACTTCAATGATTATTATTGTGATGATCCATTCAGTCAAAGCACAAACTCACATTTTAAAAAGTCGTCTCTGCTCTGAGGTTCAGGAGGCTGGAGGGTGAAAACTGGAGCTTTATGACCTGAAAATAAAAAGAAAAGAGAAGAAGAATGGAAACTGTGAAGATGGCATTGTGTGATCTTAGTTTAGTTCTTAAACACGTATTACAAATGTGCTGCAGTTAAATGAAACAAATATAAAGTATCTAAGAAATGAGGCATAATGTCGATTTCAATATCCTGTCACACACGTGCACTTGGCAGACAATACAAAGGCTTATCTCATTGTAATTCCATCACAAGTCGAGAGGTGGCACTGTTGCCTAATTCTTCTAATCCTTCCTCCCCTACAGATCAGACAACTGACAGTCCCAATGGCGTCACTTCTGGCCCACAGACCCCATTTGCCACCCCCTGTTCCCATCTGGCTTATTCTTAAGGTGCATCACCACCATTTTATGCTATTATGTTGTGATGATGACTTCAGTCTAAAGAGACCTTATTTTTTGACCAACTGTTTCTCAGCTTTATCCATCAATTATATGGGGTTCACCTTTTAAGGTGCCCTAAATCTTTATCTTCTCTTGTCTCCTGTTTTACAGTTCATATCGAAAATAGGAATGCAGTGAATCAGAAAGTATTTGGACCCCTTCACTTTTTTTAATTTGCCATTTTTTGTTCATCAATCTACACTCAGTAGCCTGTAATGACAAAGTAAGTATGAGTTCTCAGAAAGGTTTACAAATTTATTAGAAGTTAAAAACAGAAATTTCTCCTTCGTAGAAATATTCAGACACTTAATTCAATACTTTAAAGAAACCCCTTGGGCAGTCTTCATGACTAAGTGTTTCTACGAGGTTTACAAAACTGGATTTGGCCAGTTGATCTCATTCTTCATGGCAGGTCCTCTCAAGCTCTGTTAAATTTGGATGGGATGCGTCTTTGAACTGCTATTTTTAGATTTCTCCACACATGCTCTTTGGGTCTGAGTATTAGGCACTCAAGGACAATCGGATACTTGTTACAAAGTCACTGCAGAGTTGTCTCGATTGTAGGCTTCAGTGTCCTCATGCATAACGTCATGCATAGAATTCACAGTAACACATGGCATATGGACAAAAGTGGAAATGTGCATACACACAAAAAAAAACGATACATAAATCTGTGTGTACGCCAACTTCCACGTTCTTCTGCTGCGTACTGTAAATCCCGATCTGTGTGAAATGTAACGATCGTGCACACGCCTGTTGCTCCTCCCAGACTCCTCCCAGAAATACGCCTTTTTGAATAGGCAAATAAATATAAATAGCCCCTATGCATATTTTGCATTCTGTGAAAAGACAATGGCAAAAGCATAAGGGAAAAGAAAATTTCATTGAATACCAAGTGGAGGCAAAGAAAAACGTACTATTTGTTGGTTTAAACAATGGTATAAGCAACAAAAAGAAGTTGTTCGAGTGACAGAGGGGCTGAGAAACTCAAAAGTTTAAGTTCAGAAAGTCACAAAGCGCCCAAAATAAATAAGAAATGGTCAGATATCAAAGTCGCCACCATCTGAGTGTCATACGGAAGCTTACAGAGAAAAAAAAATAAAATAGGCACACAGTGGGGAAAAAAGCTTGAAATGTCAACATTAGTCTCAAAATTTGCACTTTAATCACGTAGTTTATTTTGTCATTAAAGTAGAACAGCATTTCTCAACCTTTAAGTATTTGCGACCCGAGTTTTCATAACAGTTTTGATTGCTCTCCCCTAACATTTTTTTGAAAGGAGCCCACTAATACCAATTTGTTCTTTTTTAATGAATGATATATCATAGATGCATATTTTATTATACCTACTTAACTTTTATCGACATTTATGTAACTCTGTATTTATTATTCTAGTGTCAGAATGTAGTTTAAGTTAATTTGTTTTGGTTTCAATAGATGTATTTTTCATATTTTCGATTCTTGTTTTCTTTATTCACATCTTCGCGCCCTCCTTTTTGTTACTTCATGCCCCCCTAGGGAGGCCCGCCCCACAGGTTGAGAACCACTGAAGTAGAACATTATAAACTTCATCTTAAAATTGTTTAATTTACTAGTTTCTCAAATTCCATCGTAACTAAAGTAGCACATTAAATGCTTTATTTTTTATGTTTTCTATGTACTCTATGTGTGTGAAGCACTATGTGCTCCTTAAACGGGCTTTCTCTTTATCCGACAGGACACAAAATCCATTTCTTTCGTGATATTACAGTTCTCTGAATAATTTAAATACTGAGATGTATACTTGATATCATTTTCATGATGATGGGAATTAAAGCTTGTTATTAAACATGGGAACACGGTGGTACAGTGATAGTTACGAGCTGGCGTCCTATCCAAAGATTGTTCCTGCCTCCCTCAAGAATTTTGCTGTGCCGTGCAAGACCTTCGATGAAATAATATATTGCAGCAGTTCTGTCTCTTTCAAACATACTAACCTCAAATTCCTGTCCTTCCTTTTCTTTCTCCAAGTAACCAATCGCCACACAATCAGCCCAGTTATAGTACTTCATAGTACAAGTTTAATTATTCCATCAATCTATCCTTCCAGTGACACGCCAGTTCTAGCAAGAATACAGCGCGAGGCAGGAACAATCTCTGAATGGGGCACCAGCTCATCAATACCACTGTCCACCATGTCCACACGTTTAACTAACAACAGTTTACATTATTTAAATGAAGTTTAAAATGAATCTTTATAATGTAATATGCTTCCTTTACTGCATATTATCTTAAAAATGATATCACTAGTGCTGTCCACCATGTCCTCACATGTTTAATTATTAACAATATATATTATTTTAATGAAGTTTAAAACTTATCTGTATAATGTAATAAACATGCTTTAATGCATTTCATCTTAAAAATGATATCAAGAGCTCCAAGAAGATAGCAGTTGGTAATCTAAATTGACTTAGAAACCAGTCTTCACCATATGAAAATATGTACTTTATAAAGTGACTCAAATTGTACAATATTACAACTGTAGTGCAGGTTTACAGTGAGGTGAGCACTTGATGGACTGATTGAGTGCATTTAGAGCTCTTGGGATTAAACTGTTTCTGAACCACAAGGTCCCTACAGGAAAGGCTCTGAAGCGTTGTACTGTATGGATGAAGTTCAAATAGACTGTGTGCATGGCCAAGGCAGCATGTGCTCAATGCTGTATTCTGATAATCCGATCAGCTGCTGTACAGCTGTGATTCCACATTCCGATGCAGTGGGTTAAATACTTAGTGGTGCACTGGGGATAACAACACTAAAGCAGTGATGGTATTTGGAATAGTTTGGCCATTCAGTGCACCATTACATGGTTTCAGGTTGCTTACAATCAGATGACTTAAATTAATAAACAATGTGCGGTTAATTTCAGTGTATATAATAAAGTCGCGTTCGGAATGTGAATCTTAAAAAGAAAGGGAAACCACAGAGGAATAGTAGCACTGCTTGGACACTGGGTGCCGACAATTTGCAAAACTGAGCGGAGAACGCATACACATGTTGGGTGCTGGCATGAGAATGTTCATGGCTTTATGCCACGTTTAGGTTTTATACATCATGATGTGAGCGTGGAAATGGGCGTACACAAAGTTTATGCATGAGGACCCTGGTCATTGAACCGTCGCCCCGGTCTGAGGTCACACGTGTTCTTCATGAGCCTCTCTGGATTTGCCTCATTCATCTTTCCCTCATTTCTGACTGGTCTCTCAATCTCCCTCACATGCCACTATGTTCACTGTAGCAGGTCCGCACCTAGGAAATTCTGGGCCCCAGGCAGCTGACAGAGTTCGGGCCCCTTTCGTGTTTCAAATATGTGCGTATATTTTAAAACGCCACTTAATTTCGAAAACCTGGTTTTTGACGAAGGATTTTAAAAGTCAATGGTTAACTAGGAATAGTTTATTCCGACTTGCATATGTTATCTTGATGACGGACATGGGACAGCCTTTATAAGAATGCCGCTGAAGCTGTCGGACTTGCATTTTTCCATGGTTCGACGGATGACGGAAATGGAGTTCAAACTCAAAGCAGCTAGATCCGAGATCGTACCCACCGGCGACCGCTGTATGACGTCGATGCGACCCTTCTTGATAATAAAGGACCTTTTGAGAAAAAAAAAAACTCGAAAAAGGGAGGGCCCCTGACAAGTGTCATGGTTGCGCCCAACCCCGCTAGGTGCAGGATTGACTGTAAAAATGATATTAAGCAGGTGGTGAGCAGCACCTGGTCTTCTCCAGACATCCTCTTTGGACTTCTGTCTAAAGAGATTAATTTGTGTTTCATGAGATCAAGGAATCTTTGTCTTTATGCCCTCAGGCTGCCATTTGTCTTTTAGCTAGAGTAGGTATAGCGTAGCTGTTCTGTAGCTTCATTTGTACTTTAAACCAGCTTGGCCATTTCTAACACATTTCTGTTGATTAATCTTAAATTCAGGAAAGCAAAAGAAATAAAAAGAATCCAAATGTTAAATGAAAAAATAGATTATTAAGAGAGTATATGGAAAGAGTATAAGAAATATAATATTTCAACTTGAAATTCCAAAACTTCTAATTTAAAGCAGATGTTTATTTTGAGAGTCTTTTATAACTCAGCTAGTCATGGTGAAATGCGCAAAAAACTGAAAAATCCTTAACTGCAAAGGCTGATAGTTTAGTGTTAGGGAGCCAGTGATCTTCATGCATCTCACCTCTTAAAGTCCTCTTATTGTCACTCTGGTCCTCCTCATGGACTTCAATAACAAACACAATGTCACCAGACCCTCATACTTACCTGATGGAGTCCTTGTCATGATCTCACACTGGCTGATCTTTTCCAGACTCTTTTTCAGACCTGACAGCTCATTTCTCAGGCCCTCAGATGAGAAATCAGCAATGACAGTGAAGCTCAGTGAATCTCCATCAGCAGGAAGAACACAGCGAGATGAGAAAGTCTGCATTAGGAGAGAATGGAGGATGAGATTTCAGAAAGGAGACATTAAAAAGTAAGTAATGCTGATAAGAGGGGGCTCTTCTGAATTAATTATCAGTATGATGGGCATTCAGCATGGGTTTAGATGGTGAGAACGCCTGTCATTGACTTGTTGGTTATTTATGAGAGAATATTCAGTGGAATGTAGTGGAGCATCAGAGATTATCGACCTTAACTATCAACGAGCTTTTCATTTAGGTCTCCATGAGAGGGGAATCAAGATAAGGAGATAGAGGGGGCAGGCTCATGTTGAATTGACTTGGCACACCAAAAATAGGCTTTTGTCTTTTTATGGTTCTGAGACAAACTTAATTAAATTAAATATAAAGATTAACACATGTAGGGAGAAAGCTCTTCAATGTGATTATGCAATTGACGGTCTGCAGGCCTAAATTAGACTTGTGAGGAACTCCTGGGAGCCTTTGTGTCTTCATCACCATCATCGGCCACACAAAGGAGAGACAGCTATGGCAAATTAGCGCCAACAATGTTAGGATCAGAAATCAAGATCATCTCCCTAACATCAGCAAAACACAGTTGACATCAGGACTATTGTGTGGAGTGTGAAATTAAATCACACAAGAAAGATGAGAGATGAGAGACAAGACTGGACTGTGGGGTCAGAGCTGTGAGGAAATGCTGAAGGATTTGAATCTGATCAGTTTAAGGAAAGAGACATTAGAATGTCACCTGGCAGAAGAGATGACACAATCCTTTATTATACATCATCTTTAAAATTTCATAAAAATTCACTTTGTCACAGAGACAGCTGTAGTTGGTTGGCCTATCATACAAATGGAGGTATGAACTTTAAAATGTTTGTAAACAGAATATTGAAAATGTTAAGGAAATATGTAAAGACAATCTGTGCTGAGCTGAATGACCTGCTCTCGTCATGTTGTACAACCTCCTTATATCTTTTAAATTTCTCTCTAAATGTTCTCAGGTCCCACACACCCCTTCTGATCAGACTCCCTGTGAAGTGTCGCTCTCACCTGTAAGAAGTGGAGATGGTCCTTGGTCTCTGAAAGCTCCTTCTGCTCAGCTTCTCTCCTCTTCAGCTCCTCAATCTCCTTCTCCAGTTGCTCCATGACTCCTTCAGCCTTCTCAGTTTCTCTCTTTTCTTGTTCTTTGATACTCTCAGTCTCAGTGAAGCTCTTCACATTTTCTTCCATCTCTCTTTTCACATAAATCTGAATTAATAGGATAAATATTTAGAATTGAGTCACCATGATAAGAATTAACAATCACTAAGCACATTTGTTGATATTTTGATGCTGTGAAGGGCAGTTTGTTTGGTACTTTAATCACAGAAGGAAGGGAAGTTGAAGACCACCTTCCAGACAATACGTTCACCCCACTATGCAGGGTATCATCTTCTCTTTGCTGATGCTCCTATTAAGGCACCTGCAGGACTTTATGGAGTATGCAGTCCTATGTATCCAGCAGGGGGGCACTCTTTTTCCACTGGGATGTGTCCTATCTTGATGTAAAACAGACTAGAGCCAACACCCATCTCTTTTCTAACCATGGTGGGAAAATAATCAGACAAGTGAAATATGGTACAAAAAGAAATATATGTATTTAATTTGATTTAAATGATAACTTCCTGCGGTGGGCTGGCGCCCTGCCTGGGATTTGTTTCCTGCCTTGCACCAAGTGTTGGCTGGGATTGGCTCCAGCAGACCCCCTTGACCCTGTAGTTAGGATATAGCGGTTTGGATAATGGATGGATGATAACTTCCATTTCCATAATACAATGTATAATCCATTTACATACATATACAGGCCAGAGAGGAGCCAAGGGAGAGTATAGTCATCACAGCAAGTTCTTTAAATTGTGGAAATGCTGACGACCATGTTTCCCCTCCAGCGGAATGTTCAATGGTACAGAGACACTTCTGACTTTTTGTTGGATCCTCTTCATTATAACCAATCATATATTTAAATGTTCGTTGATTTTTTTTCAGATATGGCCAGCTGCCAGATGGGTTGTTTATTTCTGGACTGACCCCAAATAGCACCTTCACCTGTTCTCATCATTTATGCCTTCAATAGACTGTGGTCACATGTAAAATAGCCAGCCTGTGTGTCTTTCACAGGCCTGTGTCCATCTTCTCTGGCAGTTTACTTCTGTCAACTGAATTGCATGGCTTTGAAATAAACTTCTAGGCCATCGGTCACACCTACTGAAATCAATACAAATCACTGCACATGGAATTCTTTCTTAAATTCTCCACGCACCAAATAGGGCAACAATCCTGCCGTGCCATATTTTCTGTCAGCTGGCTTACCTAAATGTGTTTGCATTCTGATCTCTCTTGTTTCTGCTCATATCTATCTATCTATCTATCTATCTATCTATCTATCTATCTATCTATCTATCTATCTATCTATCTATCTATCTATCTATCTATCTATCTATCTATCTATCTATCTATCTGAGTAAAATCAGATACAATAAAATAAACTTTACAGATCATAGTAGCATACTGTAAACGTTGGCTACATCTTAAAAGGTATCCTTGTGAAGGATCTTGAGAGCCATTGGCAGGAGCTGCTAGGGGATCAGCTCTACTGTCTTATCAGGACTTCATTTAACCTGGTAGTTTTACAAAGGTCTACCTTTTAAAAGGGCTTATGTTGTACAGTCTGGGTTTAGGAGTGGAAAACACACTTGGAGTGAAGAAGAAGAAAAAGAAAAAGAAGAAGAAAAAGAAGTTTGGGTATAGAGGAGTGAACCTGCATGTTATAAGGTAATTATTTCAAATGTAAGTAGTATTTCTGGGCCAGAGACTTGCGTGTAACAGTTATATTCTAGTTGTGGGTGTGAGGTGCTACCATGTCAAACCTGTGACACGGAGATCTTAAACAGGAGGAACTAGGTGTTGGTCAAGGGGATTCTGACTTTATTTAATTACATGAACTGTTTGCTTATTTACTTTTCACCGTCACTTTTTCATTCTAAACCTCAGAGTTGTGAGCGTTTATTTCTGTGTTTAAAATGTTCTACTTCATTTATGAAATTCTCGTTATTACTAATGAGTTTGCCATTGCAACTCTGGCTCATATTTGTATGGTGACACCTAGAGGAGATGGGTTACTATGGAGGTGTGTCATAGTGGACATACAAGTAAGGTAAAAAGATCATGCTGTCCAGGATCATCAACCCCAAAGCTGGAGGTGTTCTGCTGTTTTCATGATATTGCACCAGTCTCTATAAAGATTGAGGAAATAATAATAATTATAATAATAATTATTATTATAATAATAATAATAAGAAGAAGAAGAAGAAAATATTTCATTTATATATGATAATATGGGATTCAGGTATAGGAGAATTGAGATGATGCTCCAGATACAGAGAGTCTCATGTAATGCGTTGCTTTTCAGTCCACATGTGGAAAAACTCCCTAGTTGGATGGTTAGGCTTCTAGTCATAGCAGGGAAGGATCCAGCTGTCACTGTCAATGGTGTCCAGTACACAGTGACCAATTATAAGAGGTAGAGTCAGACTGTCTGTTCTGTAGGATAAATTTAAGGAGTTAAGTGCAAAACTGAGGAGTGGTAGTGAAAAAGTGTTCCAAAGTTCTGCCTGTGCTACACACTAGTCGAGGTGGATGGAGGAGATTAGAAACCTTAATGAACACCTGAAATCTTGGGGTAGGATGAAGGAGTTTGGATTGGTTGTATTTCAACTGATAGGGTACTAATATAAGTTTGCTACGCATCACAATCAAATTAATTTAAGAAATTTAGAAATAATTGAACAACAAGAACAGGAGTGTTAGTGAGTCGTCTTTGGTGAACTAGGAGTTCCAATGCACGTAATTCCCAAATGCACTTCCAATAAGGTCCACCAGGACACCATCAAAATTCCAGGCTAGACACAGAAAGGACCTCACAACATCTTTATAAAGTTAAATATTTATTTTCACAAAGTAGAATTCCAAATACACAGACATTCTGTTGAGCCAGACAAGGCAATCTAAAGAAACAAAGTTTTAAAAAAGAATCCAAAAAGTGCAGTCAAACAACAAAGGACAGGTTTAGAAATCAATCCAAATCATAAGGCCCATCCAAAAGAACACAAATACTCACCAAACTCCCAGAGTGCATTAAAAAAACTGCTAGGAATTGTGGGAGACTCTACAGTATTTAAGGGTGGAGGGCAGTTCTTGTTGGTGATTGGGAAACCACACACAAAACAAATAGAAAAGCATAACACAGACAGCTTATAGACGGGATCAAATACAAAGAATAATGTGCATACCCAACAAAAGGAACGTTAACATAAATAAATGAACAAAAAAGACATGAAACAAGACTTTTTACCTCAGCCAGGGGAGGAACCCTGGCTGAAAAATTGCACAATCAGCATGTATTTAGATGGGGGATTTCAAGTTTTCTAAGAGGAAACAACAAAAGCACACAAGCATAAAAGCACAAACAAAAGTGGAGGTCAGTCTGTGAGGATGTCTCTCAACAACAAAAGAAACTCAACAACTCATCTTTAAATCACATCATTACTATGAACATTGGGAGAAGGCTAATAAGATCTTAGCTCAACAAAACCACAACCAGGAAGTTTTCAACACAATAACAAAAATTACAAATGCAAGTAGAGTTAAAATCATGGAGCATAAAAGCATAACTCACACATTTAGAGAGAACTATAAGTCTTTATATTCTACACTTTTTTTTTTTTAAATCTTTTGTTTCTTGTTTTCCTGGTGCTCATGTATGAGATGTGATGAGACGTGCGCCGGCAATCTACGAGAAGAAGAAGGAGAGGGCAGTTGGAGTGATTGTATTGCACGCCGGCGTGAATGATATAAGCCACCGTCAGTCGGAAATTCTCAAGGCTGACTTTGCGGCATTAATTAAAGACATGAAGGAGAGGGCCCCATCGTCAAAGATCTACATTTCAGGTCCACAACCTCTCGTCAGACGATCAAATGAGTACTACAGTCGTCTGCTAGGTTTAAACAACTGGATGCATGGCTTCTGCAAGAATCAAGATATCGGATTCATCAACATCTGGGACCTCTTCTGGGAAAGGCCGCGTTTCTTCAAGCGAGATGGCCTGCATCCGAACAGTTTCGATGCCTGGGTCCTCTCCGAAAACATATCTAAGGTAATTTGTGTATCTTGACTATCTATCTCTATCTCAAAATGCTATTGCTGTGCTAGGACATGATAATTGTTTAATAAACTGTTACGTTAAAGTGCACAACATTAATACTCTAATAACCAATCTCAATGTACATAGAAAATCTAGGCAATACGGCATAAACACCAATAATTTAATTACAATTACTACTTTAGATGAACAATGTATTAAAACTATTTAAACAGACCATAGATTAAACAAAAAACACACACAGAGCGGCGCTAACAAAAATAATTTAGTTCCTGTTCCAAATATCAATAACGCACATAGTATTCATCTCTGCCCCTCCGAAACATTAAATATGGCACTATTAAATCTTAGAGCTTTAACTAACAAGACATTTTTTATCAACGATCTTAGTGATAGAAAAAACGATTTTATTGAAGTGAAACGTGGCTTAGCTCAGATGGTGCAGCTGTTTTAATCGAATTTGCGCCTCCGAATTACAGTTTTACTCGTGCTGACTGCCAGGGAAAGAAGGGCGGCGGCTTGGCAAACATTTACTCGAGCCGGTTAAGATGTCAATTTTGATAATTTCAAGTCGTTTGAGTATCTTGCCGTTATTATTCATGGAGATTCTCACGTTCTAGTATTATCCGTGCATAGACCTCCTAAATTTAAGGCGTCTTTGAGGAATTCTCTGACTTAATGTCAATTTTAATTACGAACTATGACACACTCTTAATAGTCGGCGACTTTAATTTTCATATCGACAATCAGTGTGACCTAAAGGTAAAAGGAATTCATGAATGTCCTGGACTCTCTTGATTTGAGACGCTCGTTAATCAGCCTACACATAAAGCTGGTCATACGCTAGACTTAGTAATTACTAAAGGACTAAAAGTTGATATAAATCAGGTCATTGATATTCGTCTATCAGACCATTTTCTTTTACTGTTTAGTATAGAAATAAAGATAGAAAACACTCATGAGAAGCATATTGTTAAAAAACGCTTCTTTGACTCCTCAGCAGCTGTAAAACTTACATTCTAAGCAATCAATCCGTTTATAGTGCCAACTATAATAATGAGGATAATGTAAATAGTAAAGTGGAAACTTTAATACTAAAGTGAGAGCTGCTGTTGACAGAGTTGCACCAGAAAAGACATTTAAAAAATCTTCTAGCATTGTTATACCATGGAAGACCCAAAGAGTGTCTGATTTAAAAAGAACATGTCGAAGAGCTGAGCGTAAATGGAGGAAGACTAAACTAACTATCCATTATGAGATATTGAAGGCTAAAATAACAGAATACAATAACACTGTCCGTCTTGAGAGGCGCTGCTATTTCTCTAAGATTATAAATAACAATGCTAGTAATCCCAGAGTCTTATTCTCTGCGATTGATCGTCTTCTAAATCAGGTAACTCAAAGGAGTGCCTCCAGAATACTTCCAGTAAAACCTGTGAGGCTATTGCTGTATTTTTAAATCAAAAAATTAATAATATTTGAAATAACATAGTATATCTCTCCAACACTAAGGATACTACTAAACCCCAACATTCTGTTATAAACAAATTAAACTCTTTCACCAGGATAGATTTACCTGATTTACATAAAATAATTTCTCAACTGAAACCCTCCACCTGCGTCCTTGACCCAATACCAACAAATTTTTTTCAAAGAATTATCAGACGTGCTAATTGATAATATTCTTGACATAGTAAACTCGTCATTAGATATGGTGGTCTTCCCAGACTGTCTTAAGACTGCTGTAGTTAAACCCCTACTTAAGAAAATAATCTTGAACCCTCTGCTTTTGAAAATTTTAGACCCATCTCTAACCCGCCTTTCTTAAGTAAAATTCTATAGAAGGCAGTCATTTTGCAGTTAAATGACCACCTCAATAAACCTGCTATTCTTGATAAATTTCAGTCGGGTTTTAGAACAAATCACAGCACAGAAACTGCACTCGTTAAAGTAGTAAATGACTTGCGAGTGAATGCAGACAGAGGCCATTTATCTGTTCTCATCCTCTTAGATCTGAGTGCTGCATTTGACACCATTGATCACAATATTCTTAGAAATCGCCTTAGTCAATGGGTGGGCCTCTCTGGCAGTGTCTTAAATTGGTTTGAATCCTACCTGGCAGGGAGAAAATTCTTTGTGAGTTGTGGTAATCAAATCTCACACATGATATCCGATATGGAGATCCACAAGGCTCTATCCTGGGTCCGCTGTTATTCTCAATCTACATGCTTCCGTTAGGTCAGATTATCTCAGGGCACAACGTGAGCTACCACAGCTATGCTGATGACACACAGCTGTACTTATCAATAGCACCTGATGACCCCAATTCTCTTGATTCACTAACACAATGTCTGACTTGTATTTCTGAATGGATGAATAGTAACTTTCTGAAGCTAAATAAAGAGAAAACTGAAATCTTAGTGATTAGCAATAATGGATACAATGAGGCTATTAGTAATAAACTTGATGCATTAGGATTAAAAGTCAAGACGGAGGTAAAAAGCTTAGGGGTAATTGTTGACTGTAATCTGAATTTTAAATTGCATATTCATCAGACCACTGGGACAGCATTTTTTCACTTAAGAAACATAAGTAAAGTTAGACCTCTAATATCACTGAAAGATGCTGAGAAATTAGTTCACGTTTGTTTTCAGTCGACTAGATTACTGTAACACACTCCTCTCAGGACTACCCAAAAAAGATATAAATCATTTGCAACAAGTGCAGAATGCAGCTGCTAGAATCCTAACTAGAAAAAGAAAATCCGAGCACACTTCTCTAATTTTGATGTCACTACACTGGTTACCTGTGTCATTTAGGATTGACTTTAAAATTCTGCTTATAGTTTATAAAGTGTGGAGCCGACCCGGACACAGACAGGTGGACATGTTGTTCTTCACCACCACACGTATTTTATTTACACTATTTGCTATATATATGGTCACTAAGACCCACTGTCCACAAGTGCTCAAACCCCAACACAGTCCTGGCCACTCAAATGACTTTCTTCGGGCCGCCTCCACTCTCCTCTCTTGCCTCGTCCTCCTTCCACCCGACTCTAGCCTCAAATGAAGGGAGACGGCCCCTTTTATACATGACCCAGATGAACTCCAGGTTCTTCCGACACACCCCCGTTGGCCACGCCCCAGTGTGGCGGAAGTGCCGGCTGTTCTCCCGGCAGCTCTCCGGGTGTCGTCCAAAGTCTTCCCCCCAGCAGGGGGCAATAGGTCCCCAAGGCATTGGGGCGCCTCCTGGCGGTGACCACGGGCCCCTACAGGGTAGGGCTTCCATGCCCTCAACCCGTGGCCCCCAGAGCAACCAGGAAGGCGGCCCCCACGTGATCCAGGGTGGGCTTTGACCCTCTTCCGGTCCTTCATGGCGTCCCGGCCGGGTCGTTGCCCCTGGCATCCCTGACAAAAGCTTTAAATAATCTCGCCCCATCTTATATATCGGAATGTCTGACACCTTATATTCCAAATCGTAACCTCAGATCCTCAAATGAGTGTCTCCTTAGAATTCCAAGACCAAAACTTAAAAGAAGTGGTGAGGCGGCCTTCTGCTGTTATGCACCTAAAATCTGGAATAGCCTGCCAATAGGAATTCGCCAGACTAATACAGTGGAGCACTTTAAAAAACTGCTGAAAACATATTACTTTAACATGGCCTTCTCATAACCTCACTTTAATTTAATCCTGATACTCTGTATGTTCAATTAATTATAATAACTATTCGTGGTGGCTCTAAAATCTGTACTAACCCCTACTCTCTCTTCTGTTTCTTTTTCCGGTATCTGCAAGCCACCACCATCTACTCAAAGCACCGTGATGTTCCAACAGTGATGGATTAAAGGCCAGAAGTCTGCGTAAACCTCATTATCAAGAGCGTCCATGAGAACCCTAACTACAAAGAGGACTATTTCATTTATGTTAGGTAGAACCTTCATAGGGGACTGGGTGGTCTCATGGCCTGGAACCCCTGCAGATTATATTTTTTTTCCAGCTGTCTGGAGTTTTTTTTTTTTTTCTGTCCTCCCTGTCCATCGGACCTTATTCTTTTTCTATGTTAACTAATGTTGTCTTATTTTAATTTCTTATTTTGTCCTTTATTTTTCTTCATTATGTAAAGCACTTTGACTACTTTTTTGTATGAAAATGTGCTATATAAATAAATGTTGTTGTTGTTGTTTGTTGTACACAGTTTAAAGAAGACAAGAGCAATAGACTTGAGCTGAAGACCTCCAGAATTCTGCTCCTTCAAGAGGTTGGCACTTTAAATTACACGTCAGTGATGACACCTGGTTACACTATGGTTACGATTAGTGGTGGGGAGGAGTTATCTGACTCAAGTCGAGTAAACCAGGTGATAAAAACCTGCAATCAAATTGGATGTCCAGCAGATCTACTGAACTGCTTAGCTGTGGAGGTCTGCAGCTGGACCCATCTTGACAAGACACAATCTAAGGAGTTTTATGATGCAGTACAAATACAACAACATTAATTCTGTCAAGATGAACATCCTTCTCAAGCTTCTTTTCCTATTTCATAGCATCCCTACATACAGTATATTAACAAATTATTCTTTAATAAATTAGACTCAATTATAACCTCATTAATCTGGAATTCAAATGTCCACTTATTTAATAGGTGACTCTACAAAGACCTAAAGCAGCAAGTGGCATAGCGCTACCTAATTTACAATTTTATTATTGGATGACAAATGTACAAGCTATAAAGACCTAGAGATTGACACAAATTAAATATACACAAGCCTGGACTGCAATAGAAATAAAATCCTGCAGTACTTTATTATATACCCTGCTTTGTGTCCCAGTAAATACAAATTATCATCAATATACCAATAATCCGATTGTCAATCAATCACTAAGAATATGGAACCAATGCAGGATGCACTTCAAGGCAAAGAAGTTTTTATCCATTGCACCTCTTCATGGTAATCACCTTTTTCTAGCCTCTCAAACCTACACAGTATTTAATCATTGGAAGATGTCTCGAATTCAAACACTTGGAGAACTGCATATTGATAATGTCTTTGCATCTTATGAACAATTACACTTCAAATATAACTCCATAGCAACACAATTTTTCCACTCCTTTCAAATTAGAAATTTTACCAAATGAAACCCACCCAATTCTCCACACCTCCCACCCATTTCTATTAAAGAAGCCATCTTGATCAGTCCTGAAGACTCCCAACAGCATCTCAACAACATATAAAACATCTTAAGAAGCTCCCCTTCAATCTATGAATAGCCAATCATTGGGGTCACAATCACTTATAACACATTAACAGATGTGTTTGGTGGTCTCCCTAAAGTGGAGAAGGACACATTGACTGTAATTGCCTTTATCACACGATGAGTTCGTAGACTTGTCCTGCTTAACTGGAGGAATCTCAGCCCACCTGTTATGAGTCAGTGGGTCACTGATGCTCTCCTTTATTTAAAATTGGAAAAATCATACTGTTCAGTTTTTAATTTAAACATTTCAAAAATATGGTGAAATTTAATTAACACTTTAGAATATGCATTCACATTATTGAAAAATGTAATTTTTCCATTTTAATTTTATTATTATTTTTTTTTTTCTGGACTGTTTCTGCCCTGGTCTCAGCCCTCCTCTCTTTCTCTCTGGTACACTTTGAAGTTGGTTTTATTTTCTCTTTTTTCTGCTCCTGCTTTCTAATTTTAGTTTATATTATTTTTTTATGTTTTAGTTTCACTAAGAAAATCATTTGTTGTACAGGAAGATTACCTCGAAAGAGGCTCCAAATATTCTGTTGTAACACCTGTTAGGATGAAGCAATCTGAACCACAAAAATACACTCCATACCTTCACGTCTGTGTAATCGATTGCATTACATGCGATGCTGGAAGTGTTTTCCATGTTCTGTCAGACACACTTTGATGCAGTGCTTCATGTTCCTGAATGTATCGGTAAGCGTCTCGGGGGAATAGCAGCAATCTCACATTGGATGTTTACCTTCAAATCTTCCAGTGTTGTTCTGATAAGAGTTTTACTTTGAGCATATCCCAAAGGAAGATGTCTGGTGGTGTCAAATGCAGAGAACATGGTGGCCAAAGTCCCTTTGAAATGACCCTGTTGTCGAAGAAGGACTCGATTTCTGCCATGCTCCTTGCCGATGTGTGAAATGTTGCTCCATCTTGCTGGAAGTAACCTTCCATTAACTCACGATCATCCGGTTGATTCTGACATCACTTAAATGAATTGGTGACCCTATAGGTTTGCACCATGAAGACGCGCTGCTCAATACTGTACACCACCATCCTGATGAGAAGTCGAAGGACTGAGTGAAGGGGTACGGGTGGAATGCACCCAGAAGTTGCAAACGGAGGTTAAATGTCATAATGGCTGTCTGACACCAACCTCATTGATCCGATGCAGGGGCATCCTGGCTTGTTTAAATTGTTGTTTCATTCAGAGCGAAAGTTATTACAGAATATTCAGGTCCTCTTTCGAGTGAATCTTCTTGTATAAGTTCAACTTGATTGGATGCATCATTGCTTTTTTCAAATAAAATAAAAATAAAAAAAGACCATTAGGAACGTTGTGCCCGCTGATCTAATTCAGAACATCAGCGTCGACCTTCAGTGTGAGTTTCTGTCAGTAGAGTTAAGTCCCCTTTAAGCAGCTGATGGAATATCAGAGGACTTTAGGGTGATGCTGTCAGTATCTCTACTGAATAAAACCTGGGATTCTGTCAACAGTGAAAGGCCATGAAGGACACCACAAAATGTCTTCTCTAACTCTCCCTTCTCGTGTCCCTACTCATCATCACCAGTGAAGCTCTGCTGATCTTCAAGTTCTCATTTATTTCTCCTCTCTTTGATATGAAGTGTTGTCTTCATATTCCACTCACCTTCATCTCCTCCATTGCTCTCCTCATCTCCTTCAGACTCTTCTCTCTCTCCTCAAGTCTCCTCTTGATGTCACTCAGTGTCGCCTCCAGCTGTTTCTGTTTGAACACACAAGAAGACACGCGTGGTCAGATCAGGATTCACGTTCACTTTGTGATTTCTTCTTCTCTTTCTGATTTAACAAACAGGAATGACAATAAAGATTAAAAGAAAGGTTTAATTTAATTGATGTAAGATTGAGTTTGGGCTTGAAGAGTACGTCAAATACAGAAGACAGTTTGAAGGCACACTGGTGTGTGAGTTAGTTCTTAACGTTTAGAAGACATCACGTCGACAAACTGGGAAATGTGAAGTTCACACAACACCAGAAATAATAAAAACAAACTGGAGTGTGTAAGTAAAGAAACTGGTGAAAGGCCAGGAGGACTTAAACACGTAGTGTCAGTAATTGTAGGATCTACAAGGCCACTTGATATCCTGAGTCAGACATGTGAGGACGTTGTCATCCGTTGTCATTTTCTGGAGTCAAGTAAGATACCGAAATACACAAACAATTCTGTTGAATTCAAGAAGAAGGCAACTTAAAGGAATTCTAAAACTCAAAAATCATATTTTTATATGTTACTTACCTCAGGTGTTTTGTTTAGAAGACAGATTTTTTTTTAATCAAAATGTTTATTATGTTTATGTTTTTTAGTTTCTCCAGAGCCTTCAAGACCACCCAGCCATCCCTGTTAAGGGGTCAGCTCAGAGATCTGCAGGTGGGTGAGCCTGTGGTGTCCTGATGATGGACTATCTGTCAGGCAGAGCGCAGTTTGGGAGACTCAAGGACTGTGTGAGCAACACTGAAGCAGCACAAGGAACAGGCCTGTCTGCTTTACTCTTCACTCTGCACACCTCACACTGGAAATAACAAATTTATTTTTCTTGTACATGCAAAAATCACCCAAAGAGTGTCTCAGTGGGCTTTAACAGGCCCTGCTATTGTGAGCATCCACTCTAAAAGCCCTAAGAAGACAAGAAAAAACTCCAAACTAAATCTTGTAGGGAAAGAAAATGGAAGAAATCTTGGAAGGGCAATTCAGAGAGAGGCCCCCGTAGGTTGACTGGGTGTGCAGTGAGGGTCAAACACAAGTAATCCTCTTCACAGGGCTAGATGGCCAATCCATCATGGCCTCCTCAGAAATACAACACAACAGTACAAACTACAGGGCAAAATGCAAAAATAGATGAGACCACTCAGTAAATACAGAACTACCACATATGAGGACAGAGATTTGTGCAAATACGGTCATATGAAAAACTTTGGGAACCCCTCTTAATTCTTTGGATTTTTGTTTATCATTAACTGAGCTTTCAAAGTAGCAACTTCCTTTTAATAAATGACATGCCTTATGGAAAAAAGTAGGATTTCAGCAGTGTCATTAAGTTTATTGGATTAACAGAAAATATGCAATGTGCATCATAACAAAATTAGACAGGTGCATAAATGTAGGCACCCCAACAGAGATATGACATCAATACTTAGTTGAGCCTCCTTTTTCAAATATAATAGCTACTAGATGGTGTCTTCCTATAGCCTTTGATGAGTGTCTGGTTTCTGGATGGAGGTATTGTTGACCATTCTTCCATACAATATCTCTCCAGTTCAGTTAAATTTGATGGCTGTCGAGCATGGACAGTCTGCTTCAAATCATCCCATAGATTTTCGATGATATTCAAGTCAGCGGACTTTGACGGCCATTCTAGAACATTGTACTTCTCTCTCTGCATGAAAGCCTTTTTTAGATTTCGAACTGTGTTTTGGGTCATTGTCTTGTTTGAATATCCAACCCCTGCATAACTTCAACTTTGTGACTTATTCTTGAACATTTTCCTGAGGAATTTGATGATATTGGGTTGAATTCATCTGACCCTCGACTTCAACAAGGGCCCCTGTCCCTGAACTAGCCACAAAGCCCCACAGCATGATGGGACTTCCACCAAATTTGACAGTTTGTAGCAGGTGTTCTTCTTGGTATGTGGTGTTCTTTTCCGCCTTGCAAAGTGCTTTTTGTTATGACCAGATAACATTTTTGTCTCATCAGTCCAAAAGACTTTATTCCAAAATTAATCTAGCTTGTCTAAATGAGCATTTGCATACAACAAGCGACTCTGTTTGTGGTGTGAGTGCAGAATGGGCTTCTTTCTCATCACCCTGCCATACAGATGTTCTTTGTGCAAATTGCGCTGAATTGTAGAATGATGTACAGATACATCCATCCATCCATCCATTTTCTAACCCGCTGAATCCGAATAGGGTCACGGGGGTCTGCTGGAGCCAATCCCAGCCAACACAGGGCACAAGGCAGGAACCAATCCTGGGCAGGGTGCCAACCCACCGCAGGACACACACAAACACACCCACACACCAAGCACACACTAGGGCCAATTTAGAAGCGCCAATCCACCTAACCTGCATGTCTTTGGATTGTGGGAGGAAACCGGAGCGCCCGGAGGAAACCCACGCAGACACGGGAGAACATGCAAACTCCACGCAGGGAGGACCCGGGAAGCGAACCCGGGTCTCCTAACTGCGAGGCAGCAGCGCTACCACTGCGCCACCATGCCGCCCTGTACAGATACATCCAAACATCAATCCATCAGTCCATTTTGTTAACCCTTTAATCAAGAGCAAAGTCACAGGGCAGTTGGAGCCTAAACCAGTAAACACTGGATAACACCTGGACAAGGCGCCAGTCCATCATGAGGTGAATACACACACACACACACACACACACACGCACACAGGCTAATTTAGTATCGCCGCACCTTCTGCTCTGAATGACTTTGGTTTATGGGAGGAAACTGGAACACCAAAATAAAACTCAAGTGAACACGAGGAGAACATGTAAACTTCCTTCAGGGACGACCTGGGTAACAATGCCCAGTCAAAAAATATAATATCTTCATACAAAAGAATAACAGAAGATGTACTTTTATTCTTTTTCTGACACATAACTTCTGACTTTTATTTCTCAAATTTTCATCTAAAGAATTTCTGGGGAAACGTCACTTGTTCAGGATGGGCTTTTAAAGATTCTCGTCACTTCTGGATTTTCAGAACGTTAGATGATCAGTTCATTAGTGGATTTGTTCAGATTATTTCCGTTCTTGTTGTACCTCCTCTGCAAGTGTGTGTGTGTGCATGCGTGCGTGCGTGCGTGTGTGTGTGTGTGTGTGTGTGTGTGTGTGTGTGTGTGTGTGTGTGTGTGAGAGAGAGTCACTGCTCTAAACTGACATAAGTCCACTTTAGGTTTCTTACTACTAATTTATAAAGAGACAACAACAGCTAAAGTCTTCTCCGTCACTCAGGTTATTACTTTCATTTATGGTAACGCCAATACCCAGAATTCATTAGCTGACTTTATCCTGGGTACCAAATTACAGTCATTAGGTCTCATAATTAAAGTTGTGTATTGATGGTTTGGTTCCTGTTGACTCCACTTGGAAATGATGCCTTGTCCTGATTGTTGCAGGGTCAATGGAGAGTTTCTCTGGCACACATGGAATGACATTCAGTGCTCTTTATGTTTCTTTGTCCTGATCCTTTTCACTTTCTCTTGACTTCTTGACTCTTGTTTCAGTGGGCCACACTGGGGCAATACTGCAACTTACAGCCTTTAAGGTTTCACACACACAGGCCCTCATGTGTTACCATAAAAATTATGACTGCTGGGTATTCTTTGATCAGTTGATTTACTTCTTCATCAAGACTATGCACATGATTTGCATATGGCCTATCTCACTTGTGCACCTTGTTCTCCTTCAGCAAGGCTGGACTGAACGTTGCACCCACATCCAACTCCATTACAGGTGGTCTTCAGCTATTACAGTCTGGCCCTACATCACCCTTTGGAGTGTTCACTGCAGCCTTTGTTATGTCCACACCAGAGGCAATAAGTGTCCTGTAATGGGCCAGAAATTAATTTAGGCAGAGAGCAGACAGGTCTCTGACCTCCAAAATCTAATTATAGGAGGACTGGATATCTTGCCCCTGTAGGTTTCTTGGGTACACACAAGTCCAACCTTTTTCCTGTTAGCTATAATGTAAGACCAGTCCATACACTTCAGTGCTGTTTAAGGTGTTATTTTCTAAACTTTTGCTCACCTTTAAGTAAAGCTGTTTTAATTATCGACATTCTACTGAGGACACAGTTACCTTTATATTTACTTGAGGGCTGGAACGTCAGATATTTCTATGAGTAGCCCATGTGCCATTCACACCTCTGCCAGGGGCCGTTCTGGTCTGCAGGCTGTAGTTTGCTCACCAGGGCCTCAGATACTCAAAAGAAAAGCTGATGAGAGTGCAAAGAACCTCCGCTCAGTGTGATGAGCTCACTTGGCTCACCCGACTGTCCTTGAATAAACAGGAAAGGCTCCTGCTCAGTACTGTCCTTGAAATGTCAGGTTTATAAGATGGATGAATGGATTCTTGTGCTACACTGCATTTCCAAATCCCATAACTCCTGTTATTTAGTTTATATCTACTGAAAACTAAACTCCACTCACCTCTTTTTCTTCTATTTCCGTCTCCAGCATGACCACTTTATGACCGTTATGTTCAATCACTCCACACATACATATACAGATACATTCGTCATCAGTTTTACAGAATATTTCCAGACGTTTCTGATGTTTTTCACAGAGATTCTCCTTTAGATTTCCATCAGGATCAACCAGCTTGTGGTCCTTCCAGGCTGCTATCTGAAAATGAGGCTGCAGGTGAGTCTGACAGTAGGAGGCCGGGAAGGTCAGACACGACTTCACTGCTCTCAACTTCTTCCCAGTACAGGCGTCACACTCCACATCTCCAGGGCCAGCATAATTCTGAGATGGAGGTGAACTTAGTCCTGTCTTCTTGAATTTCTTGATGATTTCATTCAGCAGAGTGCTTCTTCGCAAAGTAGGCATTGTGATAAAGTTCTCTCTGCACTGAGGACAGCTGAACAGTTGGCTCAGATCCCAGCACTTCCGACGGAAACTGTGACCACAGGCAATGGTGACGGGGTCAGTCAGGGTGTCCAGACACACTGAGCAGGTGAACTCGTCCTGTGACACAAACAGCTGGGCTTCAGCCATCGTCAGTCTGAGGAGAGGCAGGCAGAGAGAATCAGTCAGACAAACAAGGATCAGGGTTTTTTATCAGTTTTTTAAAGTGTTCCACCATATTAGCCTATTGGTCAGCTATTCCAGATTTTAGGTGCATAACAGCAGAAGGCCGCCTCACGACTTCTTTAAAGTTTACGTCTTGAAATTCTAAGCAGACACTCATTTGAAGACCTAAGGTTGTGATTTGGAGTGTAAGGTGAGAGGCCTTCTGAAATATAAGATGATGTGAGATGATTTAAGGCTTTGTAAACCATTAGCAGTATTTTAAAGTCAGTTCTAAACGGCACAGTTAACCAGTGTAGTGTCGTTCTGACTGGTGTGATGTGCTCAGATTTTATTTTCCTATTTAAGATTCTAGCAGCTCCATTCTGCACTTGTTGTAACCAATTGATGTCTTTCTTAGGTGGTCCTGAGAGGAGTGCGTTACAGTTATCTAGTCGACTGAAAACAAAAGCGTGATTTTTTAGCATCTTGCAAAATTATATAGGATCTAACTTTTGCTATATTTCTTAAGTGAAAAAATGCTGTCCTATTGATCTGATTAATATGTCATTTAAAATTCAGGATAGAATCAAAAAATATTCATAAATTCGTTACTTCTGTCTTGACTTTTAAGTCTAATGGATCAAGTTTATTTCCAATAACCTCAGTATATCTATTTTTGCCAACACTTTTCTCCTTATTTAGTTTGAGAAATTGAGTACTCCTCCATTCAGAAACACAAGTAAGACATTGGGGTTAGTGAACCAAGAGAGGCAGGGTTATTTTAATAAATACAGTTGTGTGTCATCAGTGGCTGTGGTGCCTCACATTATGCCTTGAGATAATCTGACCTAATGGGAGTTTGGAGATATTAAAGAGCAGCGGACAGGAAGAGACCCTTGCGGACCACCATATTGAATATCAGGTGTCTCTGAAGTATAATTACCACAACTAACAAAGAATTTTCTACCTGTTAAGTAAGACTCAAACCAATTGAAGACCCTGCCAGAGGGGCCCACCCAATGACTAAGGCGATTTATAAGAATATTTGATTAATGGTATTAAATGCAGGGAGGCACGGTGGCGCAGTGGTAGCACTGATGACTCTCAGTAAGGAGACCTGGGTTTGCCTTCCGGGTTCTCCCCGTGTCTGCCTGGGTTTCCTCCGGGTGCTCCGGTTTCCACCCACAGTCCAAAGACATGCAGATTAGGTGTATTGGCGATCCTAAATTGTCCTTAGTGTGTGCTGTGTGTGTGTATGTGTGTGCGTGTGTGTGTGTGTGTGTGCCCTGTGGTGGGCTGGTGCCCTGCCCAGGATTTGTTGCTGCCTTGCGCCTTTTGTTGGCTGGGATTGTCTCCAGCTGACCCCTGTGATGCTGTCTTAGGAAATAGTGGGTTGGATGATGGATGGATGGTATTAAATGTGACACTTAGATCTAAGAGGATGAGAACAGATAAACGGCCTCTGTCTGCATCAACCTGCAAGTCATTTACTACTTTAACGAGTGCAGTTTCTGTGCTGTGATTTGTTCTGAAACTCCACTGAAACTTGTCAAGAATAGCAGGTTTATTCAGGTGATCACTGAGCTGCGTAATGACTGCCTTCTCTGGGATTTACTTAAGAAAGGCGGGTTAGAAATGGGTCTAAAATTTTCAAAATCAGAGGAGTCAAGATTATTTATGATGATCGGGATTTTAGCAACAGCAGTCTTAAGATACTCTGGGAAGACCCCCATAGTCAATGAAGAGATTATTATGTCAAGCACACTATCAATTAGCACGTCAGATTCTTCTTTGAAAAAGCTTGTTGGTGTTGGGTCAAGGAGACAGGTGGAGGGTCTCAGTTGAGAAATTATTCTACATAGATCAGTAAATCTATCCTGGTGAAAGAATTTAATTAGTTTATGATGGAGTACCGGGTTCTAAGAGGATCAGTATTGGGGAGATGTACTATATTATTACTAATATCATTAATTTTGTGATTAAAAAATATAGCAATACCCTCAGGTTTCACTGGTAGTTTTTTGGAGGCATTCCATTGAGTGGGTTTAGCAAACGATCAACAGTAGAAAATAAAATTCTCGGATTACCAGCATTAGTATTTATAATTTTAGAGGAGTAGCACCATCTCTCTACACGGACTTGTTGTATTCTGTTATTTTAGCCTTCAATATTTCATGTGGACAATCAGTTTAGTTTTTCTCCATTTACGCTCAGCTCTCCACCTGTTTCCTTTAAATCAGAAACTCTTTGGGTCTTCAATGGCATAACAGTGCTGGAGGATTTCTTAACTGTCTTTTCAGGAGCGACTATGTCAGCGACAGCTCTCACTTTAACATTAAAATGTCCCACCTTGCTAGTTACATTATTGTAACTATTGTAGTAAGCACTACAAATGGACTGGTTGCTTGAAATGTCAGCCAAGTTTGAAGCTTTAGGTGAATCAAAGAATCCTTTTTTGACAATATGTTTCTCATTAATTGTATCTATCAGTATTTGTATAAAAATGGTCAGATAAACCAATACCCATGATCTCCCTCACATCAACTTTTAACCCTTCAGTAATCTCTAAATCTAATGTGTGTCATCCTTTGTGTGTTGGCTGGGTATCATGCTGGCTCAGATCAAAAGTGTGCAGGAGGTTCATGAATTGAAGCTACAGACCACCAACAATGACATCTCATACATGTAAAATAATGGAGAGTATGGTTACTCGAGAAGATGAAGAAGATGAAGAGCGATGGATCTGATTATCAAAGTAGTTTGGAGATGTAGAAGGACTAGAGACTCGGTACTAACAGGAGATTATGAGAGCACAGTGGAATAAAGAACTTCTTAAGTGCTGTGCTGTTTGATTTTGAAAAGCCGATGATGTGTTGTGAAAGGAAAGACTTCAGTCATTCGTGTTACAGAATATTGGATCATTTCATTCTGAGCCTCTCACCTGGGGGGTCTACACTATTCAGAATGGGGTTGATTTATTGACAAAGGAATGAGGTATAAAATGTACCTCGGCCAGGCAGGGTCCTTAGCCTGTTATGGTGTAATGTCATGATAAGTGATGAGGTCTTTCCTCACATAGGAATAGAGGGAGCTGAATTTTTGTCTGTTGCCATGTCAAGATGCTACACTGATAGTCAAATCCACTTGGTCATCATCAGAGCAGATATCTCCATGCCACATAATAATTCATTCATCCATATGTGACTTGAGCCATCAACACAAATCTGTTTGTAAAGACTGCACAGCTCAGTCAGGTGAGAGGCAGCAGCCAACGACTCAGAGAGGCCATCGCCACACCAGAATCAGCCCGTCACCGTGACAGACTTCAAGTCAGAATTGTCCCGATTCCCTCTGCACCACTGGACACTGCAGATCTCACATTCTCATCTATCATTCTCAAAATGTGGTGCCTCAAGAACAGAGGAATGTGAATTAGAAACAGCGAGAGATGAGAGAGAGTGATAGAAATAGAGAATAAAAAGAGTGGAAAAACACAAGAGGACAGAGAAAGGAGAAAATAACATCAAGTGAGATGAATGAAAGTGGGCCAGCACTTGTGTGACACAGTGACACACACAAACACAGTCACATCAGAAGAGGACATAAAGTGTCAAAGATACTTGTCAGGACTACCAAATCAATAAGAACACAAACTCACCTGTAAAAACTCCTCAACGCTCAGAGGTTCAGATGACTGCAGGAGGACATTTGGAGCTTCAGGACCTGCACATGAAAAGAGCAGAATGGGGACAGTGAAGACGGCGTTTGGTGACATCAGTCCATTCATTGGGCAGTAATTACTACAACTGGACAGTTCAAATGTGACACAAACTGATGAGCAGTGACTGTCGTGGTGAAAAATTCATCGTCAGAAGGCTTTTTAACTGAAAATAAAGTCTATTAGGACTTGGGATAGACAGATAGAGTTTTAAAGATTTATTGCAATAAAACAACAAGGACTCAACCCAATACGGCCAAATTGAGCTGAGCCCTGAATATTGCAGCAATCAAAGTTTATATAACAACTAGGCTGACCCGCCTTTTAAGGCGACCGACTTTTAAGTTGACCACTTCTTAAGGCAATTCAATATGCAGATCAATTTGATATTTTATACAAACTCATTAATTTGGTTATATTGCATTTCAGCTGTATTACTTTAATACTCGTAGTTTGTTATTTTTGTGATGAAATTTAAACTTTTTTCTATATTGAGGTCGCCCTTTTGAACCCCCCTGGTACTTACTACGCTCAGAGGCATTTCTACTCCATCAACATTAATTATTTCCAGAGACATAATTTTGTCTATTTTTCCAGCGCATCACGCACAAAAGCAAGGGAATGATGGGAGCTACAGAACTCTGCTCACATCATGTCGCTTCATACCGCAAGCTGCAAGTAGTAAGTCTGTGATAAGCGGAATACCGCTACGCTTTCCACTCACGGGACGGAAGGACATCCCGACCGCTTTTAGATAGTAAGATTTCTTATCATTTTGACCTTGTTCAATTAGCTCATTCTGCACCTGGCTATACTGTCTATTGTTCACTCCAGTTTCTGTTCTGCTTATTCTTGATTGGTTCTTCAACTGGGCAGATGTTCTTTATTCCATATTTGGTCTTTCATGGTGTCACTTCCTTCCCTAGCCTTTCATGCTATGCTATAATGGTGGCCTAAAGCTAAGCTTTAATTAAAAAGAAATATGGTATATGCTTTTCATTTTATCAATGCTTGACATGCTTGATTTGCCTTTATTCCTATGCTAAAGTTAATTTCTAATATACTCTTCTATATATTTATTGCTAATGTCTGAATTTACTAGTGTTTCTCTTCATGCATTACATCAGTGTGACCTTGCTTACAGCAAAAGCCTTTTGTTTCCTTTCTGCTGATTCCCCAATCCAGCTGGTTTCGTTACGTGCCTTCCAGAGCCATCTTCTCCGTGGTATCGCTTCCTTAGCTTCCTAGCCTTGGACACAGGTGTTCTCAAACTCTTATCCTGTTCTAAGCTGGTTTCTGTACATCAATTTCTGTTCTTTCTCACACTAGAAATGCTGCTGTAAGCTTAAAAAAGAATTCAATATAACTGATTTTTAGTTAACTATTTGCTTGACCTATCTTATTTACTTAACGTTCTAATTTATGCTTAATCTAATGGTTTAGAAGCATTCAATTACTTTTTATGGCTCTTTTTGTTAATTTGCTATTTTTTATGCTAATACAAAAAAAGATTCCTTCTACAGGACCTGTTGAAGCCCACTAAAGCACCACTCAGTGCCCACCATAACCACTGGCACATCTTGTCAGCACACTGGGCTCACTGGTGTTTAAAGACTTTTGGTAGACTCACCAGCTCTCACTTTATGTCTCGGTGTTTCCTCTTCACCACAGACAGTCTTCAGGTTCTCTTAGTAGTGAAGCCAGCCATGAAGACTTCAGCTGCAGAGCCCACCAAGAATGAGCAGAACACAATGTGCTGAATGTCTTTAAAGCCTTTAGTCATTCTTTGCCTGGGGATGTCTTCATATTTCTCTCTCTCTCTCTGTGACTTTGTGTCCAACAACAACCTTTTACAGAGTCTGACTCTCCAGAAGTTTCAGTCATGAAGAGAAGAGAAGAGAAGAGTTGCAGGGTCACAGTGGCCGACATTGGGAGTCTTTTCACATGGGAAGTAATTATAAGAAGTAATCAGCTCTTTGGTGAGGTGCCCTGTTGGTCACTTTACAAGTTGAGCACACAGCTCTTAACATGAAGAATCCATTTCTACTGTGCCTGTGCATTTATATCATATCTTCAATGTGATGAGGAAGCCGAAGCCCTTATGAATGGAAACCTTCTTATAAGGACTTAAAACCAATAAAAACATAAATATAGTTGATGACTCAATAACATTAAAATTAAACTCTACATCTATTTATTTATTAGGCCAGCATTGTGGTGAAGTGGTTACCACACCTTCTATCTCAGATTCAGTCATGTGAGTTCAAATCCCATGTCCCATTGTTGTTCATGTGGAGTTTTTATGTTCTCCTTTGCCTAAAGGTGACCATCTGAAGACTCGTTTTCTTCTCTTCCATCTAAGAGATTCATTTTATGCTAACTGGCTCTTCAGTTCTGATCACTTTGATGGCTGGCATACCAGAGGTGATGGTGTTTGACTGATGATGAGCCGTCACCACACTGAGGTCTGTCAAGACGTGTTGTTGTTATCTAAAATCCTGAAATCAAATTAGTGGATTTGAGAATGTCAATGCTTATCTATTTAATGATAAAAGAAGTACAAATTGACCTCTGCAGGCTGTGCTGTTACTTTGGAGTCTCTGAAATTGATTTGTTTTGTTACAAATGCAAACATTAAAGTGTCAGTATGTGTGTATGAGTTGCTTTGGACCACCAGGTTAACACTAAAGGACACACAAAGCACTTGGGAGGTTAAAATGCATCTTTTCAATCCTTCTGTTTGCCTAATTCTACAGTTCATTAAATGTCTGACTTTCCAGTTTGCACAAGGAGTACAGCAGAGTTGTGTCCCGGTGTGTGGACTTTGGCGAGACGCTGCCAGCTACTTTCTAGTCGTCCTACAGAAGCAGGTAAAGAGCCGTCTGTGTGTTTGTGGTCATTTATTTTCAGTGCAGTGTTTATTGAGCACATAATCTAGACATGGTAAAATCCACCATCTCGGTGACAGTTTTTATTGTTAATAAACAGTGACAGGGACTGAAGGGGAATGCTGGGAAATGACTGGACTTATGAACTGACCAATTATATGGTAGTGCAGGTGATGAGGTAGTCAAATCAATCTATTTATAAACACACTTCAACTGTTTGGGGTCTCTTTTTATGTCAGTGTCTTTAATAGCCACCTAATGTAAAAGAACAGACCTAGGAAATGGATGGCTATGGGGTGGGGATCAGGATTGGGGTTGGGTTCTCCCTTCTGAAATGACCTCAATTTTATGTGTAAAAACTCATCCCTCCCTCATCCCTGCACAAGGCCTGCCTTGGACCTGAATCTTAAAAATACATCCCAGAAACCTAAAGAGAAAGACAGATTGTGACGATGTGGGTTCTGGCTCCACACTCCCTTTGATGTTTGGGAACCCTTGAATCCAACACCGTCAATAATGAAACTGAGAGAACTAGTCAGTGAAGGCAATAATTGAGCATCTGAACAAGGGGATGGTTAAAAGTGAAAACAGTGCTTTTATTAAAAATTGTCCATCAAAACAAGTGTTCCATAAATAGTGCAGTTTCATTCAAAGTTCTTCATTAAATAATCCATAAAAGAACGTGGGAGTAAAACCAATATATAGAAAAAAACAATCCTTTAAAACGAGAGGTTAAAATCTTCTTTAGGAAGCAGTCTTAAAACAACAAACAAATCCGGTGCTTTTCTGATAGCGTCTCACCTGCTTATCCCGTTTGGGCCAAGCAGCAGGCAAGACGCTCTCTGCAGCTGCCCTCCTCAAACACACGCATGAGACTGGAGACCTCCCGATCCCTGGCTCCGGTATGGCACTCATCCCAGTCCCCGAGACTTGATTACCCCAATAGCTAGGACGCACACATTGGGGACTCCACCACCAAGCCTCCCGACTTCCGCTGCCTTTCCGCGGCCTTTTGCGGCTCGTCGCTTTCCTCTAGGCACTCCCGCTACCTGGTCATTCAGCGGGAGCAACATCAACACAAACGCCTGGGTGTCGGCCTAACACCCAGCTTCCTCGCAGCTGCCCACGAGCGCTCGATCGCGCGCTCACCACATGCACGCACCGCGTGTCTGTCTCTCTCCGGCACCGCCTGCTTCCACACTCGCTCCATGTAACCTCCGTCCTCTCTTTTCCTTTCTTTCCTTTTCTCATCTCGTTCTTATTTTCATCCTCCACAACCGACTCGCGCTTCTTTTTAAAACGCGAGGGGCCATCACAGCTGTAGCATTAGCCACGGGAGCAATCACAAATGTGGGCAGTTCCTCGCCTGTGCACACGGTGAGAAACGCCCACATCGACGACTGCCCCGCGGCTCGCTACAACAACGCCCCCCTCACGAAACCGCCTCGGGTGCGGTGATTATTTAAAATGAATGGCCTTTGCTCAACGAGCTGTGGACCCATAACACCACACACATTACAAATCTATAATCCTAATAATACAGTGGGGTAAAAATAAACTTACACTGGATGATGAGGAGCAGGTGAAAAACGGGATGGAATGGAATTTACTAACCCATAAGAAACAAAGAAAGAAATATGAAATATAAATCAGAATCAAAGAGAAAGGCTAGAGAATAGAATTTTAATGATAAAGATATAATTACATTAGAGGAGGAGGAGGAGGAATATGTAAAGGACTTGATGGAACTGAGTACACTGACCCTGAAGAAACAAAGAAAGTGAGAAGTAGATGATAATGGAGGGTTGGTAACTGGAAAGGAGAATGGAGAACAAGAAAGAAGAGTCGTACTTACCAAGGAGAATGGACTTACCAAAGGGATTAGATTCACATCTATGATACGGGCTTTACCAAATATGCTGAAATTAAATTCATATTGTTTGCAAATTTAATTCACTTGATTGTAATCATTCTGTAATAATATAATGGTGCACTACCAGGGCTGTATTAGTTTGGTTAGAAGACATTGCAAATGGAAGAATCAGAAGAGAAGAGATTTACAGATCATACTGACTTCTTGTGCCAGGACGATGATGACGACTGGCTTCTAAGTCAATTGAAATTTTCAAGAACTGTCCTCTTGGAGTCGTGTGATGTTAGAATACTAGGATGTATACTTGATATCATTTTATGATGAAATGCATTAAAGTATATATAATACATTTTACAGATAAATTGTTAACTTCATTTAAATAATCCATGCTGTTAATAATTAAACATGTGGGCACAGTGGCGTGGAGGAAGAGCTGCTGTCTCACAGTAAGGGGGTCACGTCCCGGGTGTCACCTGCCTGGAGTTTCTGTTTTCCTGGTGGGTTTCCTCCACGTGCTTCAGTTTCCTTCCAAAGGCTTGCAGGTGAGGGGATTTGGAGAAGATAAATTGACGTTATTAGTGTAGGTGTGCACTCGTATTCACCCTGCGAAGAGCTGGCACCATGTCCAAGGATTGTTGCTGCCTTGCACTCTATGCTGTTTGGGACTGGCATGAATAGATGGATGAATGGATGGAATCATTAAACATGTATAATGAAAAATTTTAACAGTTCCTTAAACGTTTTGAAGAATCAGAGTTCTAAGCTTACAGCTGGTTTACCATTTATTACAGAGCTCATTATGTGACAATTGTTACGTGGAGAAAGAAAATGGAAGGACAGGAATTGGGGATTGGTACATTAGACAGACATCATACTGCTGTGATAAATTATTCCATCTTGGGTCACGCGCATCCCAGCAAACATCATGTGCATGGCAGGAACAATCCCTGGACAGGGTGCCAGTTCATCGCTACTGCTGCTCCACTGTGCCCCCACATGTTTAACACATGCTTTAATGCATTTCTTCAAGAAAATGATATCAAGTGTACACCTTAGTATTCTAAAATGTTCAGAGAGCTGTAATATTATGACTAATGTATTCTGTGTGGTAATCACTTCCTGCGCGCTCCTGTCGGTGTAAGAAAAAGCCCGTTTAAGAAGCACGTAGCAATTAATGACTGGGTCAGGGAACACTTGGAATACAAAGCATTTAATGTGCTACTTTAGTTACGATGGGATTTGAGAAATTTTATTTAATTAAACATTGATTTTAAGATGAAGTTTACAACTTTCTATTTTAATGACAAAATCAAATATGACATTAACATGGAAATGTTGAGATCAAAGTTGACATTTTGACATTATTCTCAACATAGACTTTCTTTTTCAGATGGTGGGCTACTACTCGCCTTTTCACAATGACTTTGATATCTGACCACTTCTTTTTTTATATCAGGCACTGTGTGACTTTCTGAAGTTGAACTTCTGAGTGCCTCTGCCACGCTGTGCCACTCTATCAATTTCCTTTTGTCGCTCATACCACTGCTCAATGTTTTTTCCTGCCTACAATTCACTGAGCAGGACCTCCAGTTCACATTCACTGAAATTCTTCTTTTTTCCATGTGCATTTGCCATTGTCTTTTAACAAAACACTGAGCAGAAGGGAATATTTATACTGATTTGCATATTCAAATATGTGAAATTCTGGAAGGAGTCAGAGTGAGGCTGTAGGCGTCTGCACATGTAAAAAATTTCATGTTGATTGAGATGTATAAGTATGTTTAACTTTGCTTATGCACAGTTTTATAAATCTGACTTTTTTGAGCGTATGCACAATTGCAGTTTTGTCCGTATGCCATGTTTTAGTGTGAATTCTACACACGCCGTTATACATGAGGCCCCAAGTCTTCACAGTCCCATTGCTTCCTGTTTTTCTATATGTTTGCGTGACATGGACACTACCCAGAGATAGCACTCTTTTGGTACACTGGTTTGACTTTGTGCTCAACGAGTGGTTGCTGACATTGTCCCAAATAAGGCACATTACCTGCATTTTGAGGGAGTTACAGCACTACAGCTATGTGGCACGATTCTCATTGCTGGACCAGTCCAAGGGGACTCCCACCTAACACCTGGCTGTGGCAGATAGATGGTCATTTCCGTAGGGTGAGACTGGGTCACGTGTCTGCCTGGGGGGATAACAATCAGGACCCTGAGGTGTTTCATGGTGTGGTGGGTACCAGTGCATGGACCCCAACCTGACCTGACATGTATTTGCACATTTTTCTGCTTTAAAATACTCTTTGGTAGAATATGACAAAGATTACCCAGCACACAGTGGGTAGCTATAGCTATAGGAATGTGGGTTTGGGAAAACCAAATTACATGAGCACTGGCCCAGTGTTGGGGCTGCTACAAGAGACCGCTTAACAAAGAGGACCAAAATGGGTTAATGGCTGGCAATCCAAGGTCAGTAAATTCCTCCTTGGCCAGGTGATGGGTTGGTAACGCTGGCTGCTGTCATCACTACCCCTGTAGTCTGCTTTTTAATGTCACAGTGTAAGTAACGCTGTCCATTAGTATTGTTAGTTTGTTAGATTTTAACTGTAAAAGTATAAGTAACGATTTGAATGACTTCAAAAGTTATAATTTTTATAATGGATAAAAGTTGCACTATTTTTATACATTTTTGGTAACATTTTCATGTTCAGGGTTGTAAAAATGAAAAAAAAAAGGGATAGAAAGAAAAAGCTGTACAAGTACCAATAACTGCAAAGTCTGTGTTTTCTAAAAATAAATCATTTTAAGCCACATTAAATTAATAAATGTAAAATCTTCATAATTACAAATAATTATCTTTATATCTACATATAATTTATTTGATTAAAACTTGACTAAAAACAACACATAACAAAAGTTTCAAAGAAAGGACCAATAATGGCGGTGGTCTCACCAAGGTGTCCAGAGTTCAGATCTCAAGTCCTCCCTGCCCAGAGCCTGCATGTTCCCTCCATGTCCATGTGGGTTTCCTCCCGGTGCTCCGTCTTCCTGCCACACTCCATTGGCTCTTGTGAGTGGGCTCACCCTGCGATGGGCTGGCGTCCTGTCCAGGGATTGTTCCTGACTTGTGCTAGGATTGTGCTCCACCATGACGCCAGTTAATTCTGTATTATTGATGTGTCCCACATGATTAGTTTGCTAACTGGAAATCTCAGTGTATAGTAAGAAGGTAACGGTGTCTCTTAACATTACTGTTCTCATGAGGTATGTCTGAAACAGGGCAATGCTAATATGATTTCTTTACTTTCAGCATAATGTGACACTTGAGGAAAAAAACTCATTAAGCAGCCTTTTGAAACATCAATTTTTTCGGGAAGGTGCTTAGAAATTAATTTAAAATGCTTAGATAGCATACGTGTGAGACTAAATGACATTTCTGCTTGTCCCAAGTAACACCAATTGCTGTCGTTCTTACAGCGGCCGTCGCTTAAGTGATTCTGCCTTACATTAACCGAGCAGTTCATCCTTGGAGTGGACGTCCCGTGAAAGACATTGTGGGCGTGTCGTGGTGTTGGAGGCGTTTCGTGAGTGACGTAGTAGCTACTGTATCTACCACGTGCTGCAGTTCCTCTCACTTTGCTCTTATGAGACCCTGGTGCTTAGACTTCTTCACGGCCTGAAGATCAAGCAAAGGTGCGGAAGGTGAGGCAAAGGCGAACGTGGGGATCGCGTACGGGTGGGAATGCCAGCATTGAGGAAGATCGCGACATGCTGAACGGCTTTTACTTAGAGGAGGTACCTTACCCGCGTGGTTCGCTTTTCAGTGTTGGTGATTGGGCGCTACGTGGAGGAGGAGACAAATCGCACCATCCAGAGTTTATAGTGGATGACGCGGGTCGCGCACTATTAGCTGCTGATACGTTAATTTATTTTCCGGTCGGTGTCCCGTGAAATGTAATACTACATCTGACTTGGCGGAGGAGCGTTAACTCGGGATTGCTTATGTTCTCTTTACGCTCGCGCACTTTTCCGTGCCGTTTCGCCTTTTGATTTCGCGCATGCTCTGAACTGTGCTGTCTGTCGGGTACGCGCTTGTTCAGCCGCTCGCTCCCGCACGGCCCAGTTGTTAATTTCTGATTTTTCTCGAGCTCTGCGTGTTGTGTTTTTTCCTCTAAAGCCGTCATCGGCAAACTTTATTAAAGTGGCGTCGCACGATGTAACTTTACAGGGCGCGTTCAGGTTTCATTTCCAGCAGTTTGATTCCATTTTTTGTATTTTCTTATCGGGAAATTTGCTCGTGCGGTTTTACTGTAACAAGGCGACTTTGATTTGTTTTTTGGGGAAAAAAAATACAAACATTACACAAGCTAGTGCTGCTGAAGGGATACATTAAAATCTACAGCTGGCATGCATTACGAGTACAATTTTTGTGATATTTGAAACGGTATTGTTTTATTTAATGTCTTGTATCCTTTACAACTACTTTCAGTATTTCTGTACACTTTTAAAGTGACCAGAATTTTTTGGGCCAATCCGGGCACATGGGGGGCGGCTGGGGTTGGGGGGGCGTAGGCTGCATACAAAGCGAAAGCTTATCACGTGATTTCTCGCCAAAGTTGCAGGATGCGGTAAAGCATAACCTTCGTCAAAACACCGCGCATGCGCGCCGAGTTATCCTGGTGAGATACATTCAAAAAAGTTAACCAGCTGAAAGCGGGGACATGTTTCTGAGTGGGGACAGTTGTCCTAAAAAGGGGTCTGTTCCCGCAAGACGGGGACGGATGGTCACCTTAACACTTTGATACTTTAGCATACTAGAGATGGCCGTGTTAAATGAAGAGCAGGAATCAAGCCAATCGCGGCTGTTTGTGTCGGACCACAAGAAGCCATAAAAATACGGAATGTGAAAGTGGCAGAGCTCAGCAGAGCCGCGATTCGACTATTATGGGCTGGAGCTCAACTGTCTGTCCTCGTTGTTTAAAGTGGTTAGCAGGGGGGCTGAGAATGGGCGACAGTGTTCACAAATAAGGGGGACAAACCGACAGATTTTAAAATTGGCTAATTGTTTACTGTGACTGCGTGTCACTGTGACTCTGAAGTGTGCTGATTACTTTTACTGATTTTATGAAGTTAATTCTATACTTTTATTTTCACAGGGCTTTCCCATTTCAACCTTATAATGTGATGAAAATACCTAGAAAATTTGTTTTTTGTTAAAATCTGTGATGATGAGGTCCAAAAGTGTGGTGATTTGATGTGGAATTACCCATCAGGAGTATCTCTGCTCCAAATCAACCATCTATTCCACCATAGATGCTGCAATCATCCTTTTACAGTAACTCTGTAAAATCTGAATATACTCATACGATCCTTTTTCTCCTTTAAACACAACATCAAGCCTTTCTATCAGAATAGTCACACCTTCGTCTTTGTTCAGGTCTTCTGCTCAACCCCAAGTGCATGTTTTTTTTTTATTTCTAAGCTCAGTTACCCGTGTCCTTATTAAATCTCCATTATTCCAGCTCTCAAATTTCTTTCTCTTGTCAAATGCAGGCAGGATTCTATAATTATCAGCCATCCTCTACTACGAATGTTAAACTTTAATAACAACACAACACCTTTTGATGTTAATCACACTTTTTATTCTTCTCTCCCATAAAACACACCCGTCACGAGTAACGTCCTCAAACCCACTCTCCTCAAACCCTGAATGTCCTACTCCCTGTCAGGATGCAGTCCTGTAATCCCACAAATAGGAGCACATATATAAGATAGAGAATATGGCAACTTAACAGAATGAAGCTCCCGATGCGCAGTTCAAGTCCAGCGAGGATATCCAACAAAGCCCTAAATATGACAGCTTTAATAGACCTGCCATTGCTGTGTCCACACATGATGGTGCCATGTAGATAAAGTGTTGTCATATCTACATGGTGGCACTGAAATGTATGCCAATCCCCTTTAATGAAGGTCTGCAGTGCACTTTGATCACATCAGAATTGTTTGATTTGTAATTTTAAACTGTGAGGCAGAGGAAGAAATCAAGAGAAATGTGTCTTTGACCCAAACCTAATGGAGAGCACTGTGACCCTGAAGTGTGCTCATTATTTTTACTGACTTTATGAAGTTAATTCTACACTTTTATTTTCACAGGGCTTTCCCATTTCGCTTGTCCATACACTGACGTGTCTAATGGCCTCCAGCTCAGGGCTGTCCATGTGAGAAGTGAATCTGAGAAGAGAAGGACATACACTTAAAGAGAGAGAAGAGTTTACCACAGAGCATGGCCTCTGCCAAAGAAGATGGTGTGGATAAAAGAACAGTGGACATTAAAGAAGAGGACTGTGAGCGGCTCATACCAGAGGATGTGTGTGTGAAGGTGGAGGATCACAAAGAAAGAATTTCAGTTTTTAAAGAGGAGGAGGAGTGCAAGGGGTGACTGCTGCCATTAAAGCTGAGGATTTGAATGATTTCTCCGTTGGTCTTGAACTTCAAAAGCATGAAACTGAGGATATTTTCAAGCAAGATGCCTGTGAAGAATCTCCATCCAGTTTACAGCACTGGTCCACTAATACGGGACGACTGGCGTCACAGGAGAATTCTACAGAGCTGAAATCAGAGTTATCAGAGTCTGAAGAGAAAATCACTGAGGGAAATGGGAGAGAAGGAGAAGAGTCACCTGGGAGTGTTGGAATAAGTGAGTAATGTGATTAAATATAAAAAAATAGTGTGTTTATAAATTCTAACGGTGGGTGATTTGATGTTTTTAGAAGATTGAAATGAGAGTGGAAAACACGATTAATTGAACTTGGATAAAGACCACCTGCTCGGGTGCATGATAACAAACAATAGGTTACCTAATAAATGATAAATTAGAAAAACTTGGGTGAATATGGAAAAATGTAAACTGTTTAGTGCATGACTAGAACATCAGGAAGCTTTGACTGAAAATGTGACGTATGTTAGGCTAACAGTGCATTACGTTCAATGAGAATATAAAAAGTCAAATTTTGTTAAAGACGTGTATAATTCTTAAATTGTGTGTCAGTTAAGGCAGAAATGTCCACAAAATGAAATAAATAAGTAAGAATAAAATCCTCACTCCTGTGCACTAAATAAGAGTGAATTTGCTCAGGTCAGTGCACACCTAATATGTGCCTCATCTTTCTAATGGTAATTGACGTTAACAGTGACAAGAGTTTCCTGTATGAGCCATGATGACATTCAGGGGGTCTCAGGGTCTTCTTTCAGCATCTTGTGTTCTCAGCCTGAAGTTGCTGGGCAGCATGGCCTGGACAAGTTGACATTGGTGTGAAATCTTCACTTTGAGATGATCTTGGGCCCTTCAGTCTCCCACAGTCACATCGGGTCAATTTGGAGTCACCACTCCAGTTCACCTGCATGATTTTGGGGATGAGGGGAAGAACCAGAATGACCCGAAACACCATTCAGAGCTCCTGTGTAGAACAACTGTGGGCAGGATTTGACCCCAGGACACCTGAACAATAAAGCAGCTGTGCTAAACACTGTGCCCCTCAACACAAGCGGATATAATTGTATGTTTATTTTTAGGCCAGATTAGGTTCTAGAGGATGTAAATATCATCACATACATTACAATTAAGAAGAGAAAACCCAAATTCAGACACATAACTGGGTAGAAAGACTCTGATCGGAGTCTTTAGAGCTGATATTGTTCTTCCATTCCATTAGGATCTGCTGATATCAATAATAATAATACTGTTTTTCTTCTTTCTTTTAAATAATAAATGTAATTTTAGCCATGCATAAACTTCACATTTCATAATAAAGTGCTACTGCATACAGCATACACAAAGAACATTTACCCATAATGCACACATAATGGAACAATACAAAAGTCATGTCTTAATCATACCACATTTCTAATCAAATAAAATGTTCAATTAGATATTTGTAGCCATCGACTACGACAAGAAGAAAACAGGACAGTCTTGGTGAACGCTTCAGGTTCTTATCTAAGAATATAAGCATCTCTGCATGTTCTGAGGACAGTCTGGTCCTCCTGTCATCCACGACTTGTACTGCCGTACTGAACAGACCCTCGCTGTCCTCACTCGTATAAGGAGGGCACAGGTAGGACAACATCTTTCATTGGTCCTCCAGAAAGCCAGTGGCCCAGCATCTCTTATGTTTTAAGGTTCATAGAGATAAAGATTCACCTCTGATGTTGAGGACTAAAATATCGTTTTTATTTTCATTCAGAATTTCTTCATGTATTCTGCTGTTCTGTTGGTGGGGAGTTTCTTTGGATCTGTCGGCTGTCGTCTGTCGCTCCGAGTGCGTCTGTGTGGTCGAGACACCGGCACTAAGCAGTTTATGTTTCAGATTTGCAATCATCTGTGAAATTCGTGTCCTTCTACCATTGTTTAATTCAGGGATTAATATAATTTTGATTATGATATCTGTTAAAGAGTTCACAACTGTATAGTGACTATTGACATAATGCTTATTATGCATAATTAGTATTATTTTATTTAGGTCTAAAAACTAGGCTCGTACCATTCTACCCAATAAGCAAATAAGAGGGCTGATTACAATTTCTAACTAATCGACATCCACTTGATAACGATTTATATTTATGTACCAGCTCGGTAAAACTTTGCATCCCTTTCCTCCCATCTACCTACACATTCACTGAAAGGCTAATAAAAGGGATTTTAGTCAAAACATATAATGCCTGGTAAATTAATTATACAAATAAATCAACAAAAGTCAACAAACACTCACTACCAGATGGAATCGTTGATCTAAATGATCTAGAAGGTGACATCTTCCAGAACTGAAAGTGGCTGGTTGTCCAGGCTTACGAATTCCACTGTTTTTGCTGTCACAGTAAATCTTTGGCTTTCTTGCTGTCAGTATTGTAAGGTTGAGTTTTCTAAGTGCTGCCATTATTGGAGGCTGAGTGAGAGTAGGCGACTCAGCTAGACTAAGCTTGCTGGTCACCTCAGCCTTTGAATAGCTCGTTCTTCACACCAGGGGCCTCATGTATAACGCCATGCGTAGAACTCGCACTATAACATGGCGTAAGCACAAAAGCTGAAATGTGTTTACGCACAGAAAAATCCAGATGCAGGAATCTGTGCGTACTCCAACTTCCACGTTCTTCCGCTACATAAATCCCGATCAGCTTGAAAAGTAACCCTTGTGCACGCGCTTTATGTAACGCCCCAACTCCTCCCAGAATTACGCCTCTTTGAATATGCTAATCAATATAAATCACCCTTAAGCTCAGCCTTCTGCGAAAAGACAATGGAAAAAGCACGGGGGAAAATATAAGAATTTCAGCGAATACCAAGTGGAGGCAAAGGAAAAACATACTATTTGTTCAAATAAACCGTGTTATAATCAACAAAAGGAAGTTGGTCGAGTGACATAGCGTGTTGGAGAAACTTGAAAGCTCACGTTCACAAAATCGCACAGTGCCGGAAATAAAAAAGAAGTCACATATCAAAGTCGCCGTGAAAAGGCGAGTTGTAAGCCCACTGTCTGAGTGTCATATGAAAGCTCATTAGGGTACAGAGAAAAAAAAGGTACACAGTAGGGAAAAAGCACGAAACGTCAACTTCAATCTCGAAATTTCCACTTTAATCATGTAGTTTATTTTGTCATTAAAGTAGAACATCATAAATGTCATCTTAAAATTGTTTAATTAACCAGTTTCTCAAATCACATCGTAATTAACGTATAGCACGTTAAATGCTTTGTTTTGTATTTGATTTTCTATGTGCTCTATGTGTGTGAATCACTACTTGCTTCTTAAACCGGCTCTCTTCCTCCAACTGGACACAGAATCCATTACGTTCGTGATATTACAGCTCTCTGAATAACTAAAATACTGAGATGTATACGTGATATAATTTTCATGATGATAGTTAAAGCACATTATTAAACATGAGTTTCACGGCGCAGTGAGTGTGTACGACCTTCGATGAAATTATTTATTGCAGCAGTACTTATGGGCGGCTCTATGTCCAATAGAGAAAGTCCAATGTCAATATGGTATCTTTTGCACGGTGGATGGCCACGTCCGTTGCGGACACTGCATAGCCGCCTCGTGCTCATGACACAAGCGTTTAACTTTTGTCGAAATTTGCCGCTGCGTTTTTAGCTGTGTCGCTATTTTCTCTTTCTGTTTTATATTCAATATATATTGCGTGCCGCCCTGCAGTCCTTGCTTTTCTTTCTCCAAGTAACCGATCGCCACACAATCAGCTCTGTAATTGATGTTAAGCCATCTGTAAGCTTAGAGCGCCGATTCTTCAAAACGTTTAAGGAACATTGAAATATCTTCATAGTACATGTTTAATTATTCTATCCTTCACGCCAGTCCCAGTGAAGAATATAGATTATTTAAATGAAGTTAGTTTTATCTGTATAATATAATCAAGATATTTTGCTGCATTTCATCTTAAAAGTGATATTGTCATCATATGTAAATACGCGCTTTATAAAGTGGCTCAGGTTGTGCGATATTATAACTGTAGTGCAAGTTTACAGTGAGGTGATTGTACTTATAAGTACTAACAGTTCTACAAGGAGCAATTGATTGAGTGCGTTTAAAGTTCTTGGGATGAAACTGTTTCTGAACCGTGAGGTCCGTACAGGAAAGGCTTTAAAACATTTTGCCGTGGCTGAGACAGCGTGTGCTTGATGCTGTATACCGATAATTCTCTTTCCGATCACCTGTGCTATGATTCACACTCTGATACAGTGATATAAATACTCCGAGTGGTGCAGTGAGAGTAATAAGGAAAAAGATGATCCGCTGTGGCAACTCCTAACGGGAGCAGCTAGAAGAAGGTGCAGTGAGAGTAACAACGCTAAAGCAGTTATGGTATTTGGAATACTATGGCTATTCCCTGGACCATTATATTGTTATAAGTTAATTACAATCAGATTCGTTACACTGAAACTAACTGCATATTGTTAATTAGTGTATTTATAAAGCCGCATCAGGAAAATAAGGAGTTACCACACAGGAACAGTAGCATTGCTTTGACGCTAGGTGCCACCAGTCTGCAAAACCGAGCGGAGAACTTGCGTACAACAAGGTATGAGGTACCGTGGAAAAGTGCGTGGCTTTATGCCAAGTGTAGGTTTTATACATCGTGATTTGAACGTGGAAAAGTTCTTACGCAACATTTCTGTGCGTACGCACCGTTTATACATGAGGCCCCAGTCCCTTTTGTGTTGACTTCTCAGATGCTGAATAAGGTTTGTATTAATGAAAGTGTTAGCAGAGAATCCTCCATGGCTGACTTATTTTTGCACAAATATTACAAACCAGAAATTTGTTATCTCTTGTAGGAAGACAATAAAACTGTTAGACCTGTGAGGATGTATTTCTGTATTTTGGTAATGTTTGAATTTTGTCTTGCATGCTTTTTATCATTCAAGATCAGATGTTAAGATCAGCTAATTTGCTGATCATCAGTCAAGTCATTTGGAGTGAAAATTGGCTGATGTTGATTTGTGATCGATTGATCAGATCAGGCCTGTTTTTCACATGTGAGAGACAGGTGGAGAAATTGAACAGACAGCACCAGAACATGGAAAGACCACACATGGAGTGGCCAGACCATAAATGGCACCTCAGTGTGAGGAAGGAACTCCAACCAGTGTGCCACCACTTTACTTGTACTGTTTCATTTGTTTAAAAGGCAGGTAGTGGTTAGGAATTTGGACATCAAACCCTAAAGTTGCAGGTTTAAATTCAGCTATTGACACAATGTGACCACGAGCAAGTCACGTGACCTGTCTGTGCTCCAGTTGGAAAAACAAGAAAAATGTAACCTGTAGCCGCGTTTTTCCCAAAATTACCAAAGTCCAGCAGCTCTAACATACAAAATGGGATTCAGTAAAAGCCTGACATGTCAAAATGATTCCACAGACAAAATATCTTCATTTTAAAAGCTTTAGTAAACCTAAATATCAGTTTTCTCTTTTTTGTGTGAAAAGTTCTTGTTAAGAAAAGTTGTGTTCAAAGCTCCTAAATCTGGTTTAATGTCTAATCTTTACAAATCACTTCTAAACATTTCAGATAACTGCCTGCCTGTCCCTTTTCTATGTTGTCTTTTAAGTCCCTGTGCACTTGGACCTGTTTAAACATCAACTGACTCAATTATCACACTGAATCTCAGTTATAGCAAGAAAGTTCAATTTGTTATTAACTTACAGGCAGTAAAGACTATCACATTGTCTATGGCTGTGACTAAGCAGACACTGATATGAATTTAACTTAAAGCATTACTTTCTAAGATTGGCTCTTACATTTCCAGCCCCTCGTTGGCTATGCAGGAGCACAAACAGTTACTATACTATACTTCAATGTGAGACGTCTAATTTTACCTTTACATTAACTATGATTTTCAAATCACTAGCAGTAACACTGCAAACAAACATTTAAACATTTCTCATTTCAAACCTTGACTGTTTCTGGTAGCAGGCTCAGTTTATTCACAGGTCACTTCAGTGTGCCGGTTTTGGTTTGCACACAAACTTGGAATTAGTTTTATTTTTTCACAAATTCCGTTTTTTTTTTTTTTTTTTTTTGGTTTTCACCATTTTATTTTTCCTTGCTTTGTATTTTTATTTTTATTTTTTTTTACTATGGTAAGTGGCAACATCTACATTAAAACAAATAATAATGAGACGGCACTTTACATTCCATTTAATGACACCGCACACTAGCACAGCTGAACCTTATTTTGCAGTTCCATTCATCAGGTAGGAGCCCAGATCCTCCATGATGTTATGTGCTGAGACTGCAGTAGGACAGCAAGTGCCCCCCAGAACTGTAAGAGCCATTTAGTTTGACACATCCTTCTGAGATGAAGGTTCACTTCACTTTTTGAGTCTAAGATGTTTCTTACAGCCTGAGCTGATATGTTCTCCACCAGAAAGAACTCTTTGTAGAGGTGAATATGTTCAGCGAGGTACCCTACTGATTCAAAGCAGCTATTCCTCCTGGTGTTTCCTTTCTCGGGGGTCCCTGGCAGGCTTCTAGAAGAAGGCAGACTTTACCACATCACTAGTGATGCACCCTCACTACAGTATTTCTAGTGCTGCCAGGTCTATCCCACCGAACTAACGCCATGACACCGTGTTAGGCGTAACCCCTTTGAAAACGTCCTGGTCTGCTGTCAGACAGTGTGGTGCATTGTCTGTCGGCTCTGCTCAAATGTCAGGAAGATTCAGCTGGTTGTGAAGGAACTGAAGTGCTGCTGCCTGTGCAAAGGCGGAGAAGTTACAGCTCTCCATAAAGATAACATCTCACAGAAAGTCCTGCTCTTAATGATTCTTAAACCTTTAATGTTACAGATTGAAAACGTGCATCATTATGTCTGTAGCTTCATCTACTGCATATCTTAAATTAATTACAAAGCAAAAGCAGACTAAGCTGGACTAAGTCAGGGAATTACATAGAAATAAAGAAAGGGAGACCCGCTTTTAAGGGCTCGTTGCTTCTGAGGTGACTCCTGCTCTTCTGCTCAGGTTTGTAGAGCCGAGTTTATAACGGAAGAGTCAGATGTGGAGCTCACGTGCCTTGTTTTTGCCAGGTGAAACGTTTATTAAATCAGAAACATCGTTGTTAATTTATAACAGGGAACCCGTTAACAGCTAGTGCCATTCACTAATAACGTTTTTCTGTGGGAAAGACTGTTAATACCGGCTAAATATAATTTTATGTACAATCATGTTGTTCAAAGTCACAGAGTTTGACGAAGACTGCTCTCAGTTTCGGGCAGTGCACCTCCCTGTTTACAATGCTTAATAAAGAAAGGACACATGGCATCTTGCATCTGACGATGTTGTTTTCTCTGTTGTTACCTGAAGGTGAACATCTATTGATCTTAATTTCTTCTTGTTCTTGAGGTGGGTTTTAGATTTGATGTGGTCATTGCAAGTATCTTCTCGTGTCCAGTCTGTGGTGTGCTGGCAAAACTTAGAGAAAAGTCGTCCAGATTCGCAAAAGTCGCTGGGATATTGTTGTGCCCTCAATCTTGCAGTTAAACTCGTGTTTCTTAGTTTTTTGGACGTAGTTCTGATATCTGATTCTGCTGGGTTTGACATTTTTGTCTTATGGAGTTAGCTAATTCATGTGTCTTTAACGAGAAAACATGAAGGAAAGACACGCAATGACAGATTGAGATGTGACTTTCTACAAAGAATTGCGTTCACTTGAAAAACAACAAACTACAAAATAGTATCTGAATGATAGAAGTACAGATTATTGAATCGTTTAATTTATTGGGAAGTTTTGTAAGTCACCCCTTCAGTCTCTAATTCTGCACATTTCCGTTTTTAAATCTAAAATCCATTTTAATGTGTTCTTTCCGTGATTCTGTCCGTGTTTTCTGCATCACGGAAATCACAGTGCCCTACAAACTCTTCTGACTGCAGCTTTGGCATCTGCCATTGTCTTGATGACTCGGCCCATTACCCAGGAATTGTGGGGTGCAACATCATCTACAATTAATACAACGTCCCCTGAAAATATCTTCTTGTTGTTAGCTATTTTTGATGTTCTTGAAGTATTGGCAGATACTCTTTAGAACCGTCTTGTCCAAAACAGATCAGCCATGTATGGAATTTGCTTCCAGCGTCTTCGAGTGTACTGCTCGTTTGTAGAGAAGAGACAAGGAGGCATGTTGGGTTGTGTCTTCAGTAACAGCAAGTGGTTGGGTGTGAGTGGCTCCAAGTCATTTGGGTCATCTGATATCTTAGTGAGGGGTCTGTTATTAATAGTTGATTCCACTTCACACGTGACTGTTTCGAGAATTCATCATTGAGTATTTCTTGGTTTGGTGTTGAGTTTAGAATCTTTCTTATGCTTCTGATTTGTCTCTCCCACACTCCACCTTGATGAGAGGCTGATGGTGGATTGAAAATCTGTTTGATTTCTTTCTTCATCATAGCATTGCTGATTTTTTCTTGGTCAAAATTTTTAATAGCTTCTCGTAGCTCTCTTTCTGCACCAACAAAGTTTGTTCCATTATCTGAGCGGATGATTTTAACTTGTCCTCCTCTACACATGAATCAGCGAATGGCCTGGATACAAGAATCGGAGTCTGAGCTGAGTGCAGTCTCTATGTGGGCAGCTCTGGTTGTTAGACAAGTGAAGATTACTCCGTACCTCTTGACCAGACTTCGTCCTCTTTTGACTTGAAAGGGACCAAAATAATCAACTCCGACATTGGTGAATGGTGGTTGGGCGGGTACTGGACGGTCTTCTGGCAAATCTGCCATTTTTTGCTCACCTGCTTTCGCATTGTATTTTCTGCATGTTGTGCACTTTGAAATTATTTTTCTGATAACCGAGTTTGCTTGAGGTATCCAGTATTTCTGGCGTAACTGTGAGAGTGTATAGTTGTGCCTACAATGTCTGATTTCTTTGTGAATGTGCTGTGATATGAGAGAAGTGATATGTGAATGCTTGTGAAGAATTGCAGGATGTTCGGCTTCTTAATGGCATTGCAGCTTTGTTGAGTCTTCCTCCAATTCTCAGTACTCCATATTGTATGATCGGGTCAAGTTTGAAGATTTATCTGTTCTTTTTTTACACAAATCTTTTTCTTTAAAGCCTTTAATTCTTCTGGAAATTCTTGCAGTTGACTGAGGCGGATAAGTTCTGTTTCAGCTTTAGCCAAGTGTTCTGTAGAAATCAGGCTTGGTTTTAACGTCCGTTTATACCTTTTCATGTCCTTTACGATGAGTGTTTGTTGTTCTTCTGGATTATTATTTTTAGATTGATTGTGTTCTAGTTGAAATGTTTTTCTTTCATTTTTTAAGTGCAGCAGTATGTCTTTAAACTTGAGGAGCCAAGCCACTGCTTTCTTCAAGCGTAGCCAGTCTGAAAAATAGATGATTAGTTTGTTAATGGGCATGGTTGCCTCCTCCATTCTTGTCATGTTGGTTGCACAAGTTTTCACTTCTGGCTCATCTTCAAAGAGTAAATCGGTCAGTTGATCTGGTCTGTTTGGCCACTCACGTTCGTATTTCATTAAGAAAATTGGGCCTTGTGACCATGTGGTGCTTTTGAGAAAGCTTTCTCAAGCTTGTTTAGCCCTCTGGATGCTTGATCAGCTGGGTTAAGGGCAGATGTGACGTACCTCCACTGTGAAGGTTGCGAATGATCTCTGATCACGGGGATTCTGTTGGCAACAAAGGTCTTGAATCGAGTGTTTTCATTTGAAATGTATTTTAGCATTGTGCTGTTGTCAGTCCAAAATGTAGACTCTTGTAAGGGCATTTGAAGCTCACCTTTTAGGATTTTGTCAGTTTTGACGGTCACAACGGCTGCTGTTGGCTCCAATCTTGGAATTGTGACCTGCTTCAATGTTGCAAAACTCTTGACTTGCCCAACAGGAATTAACAATGCTTTTTGCCGCCTTCATTGGTTAAGACAAGGTAAGTGACAGTGCCATATCCATCATCACTGGCATCTGCAAAATGGTACATTTGTGCTGACTTTACGGTTACAAACCATGCAGGTTTGACGCATCCATTCACATTGTAGTCTGCTAGTAACTAAGTCATCCATCCATTTTTTCCATTTCTGAATGTGTTTGATTTCTACTTCTTCATCCCACCCAAATTTGTCTTTGCTCAAGTCTCTTATAATAAGCTTTGCTGGCAGTAGGGTGGGTGCTTGAAAACCAAAGGGATCATAAACAGAGCTAACAGACAGAATACCATGTCTTGTAGCAGACTTGTTTTGTAACTTAATTTGAAATTTGAAACTGTCCATTTCTGTGCACCACTGGACACCCAGGGAGGAAGACTGGGGCTGAAGTCTAAGTCCTTTAGTTCAAGAGCTCTGTCTTCTTCAGGAATAGACAATAAAACTGCTCCGTTGTTACTCGCCCACTTGGTCAAATGAAATCCACCTCTATTACATAGCGCTTGGAGGTCCTTTGCCAGCTTTATTGCTTGTTCTTCTTTTGCCACTGAATTTAAGCAGTCATCTACATAGACGTTATTGAGTACGGTGTTAGCAGCTTCCTCAGGAAATGTAATTCTGGCATCTTCAGCTTAAACATAAGAAACACAACTGGGTGAAGAAGTAGCACCAAAAAGATGTGCTGTCATTTTGAATTTGTTTGGTCTTTCCTTAGATTACCTTCAGTCCACCATAAAAAGAGTAAGAAATCAGTGTCTTTATCTGGGACTTTAACTTGGTAGAACATTGACTTAATGTCCGCCATTAATGCTACTGGCTCCTTTCTAAATCTCGTAAGGACACCAATGAGAGTGTTAGATCAGAACCTTTTAATAATTGTTCATTAAGTGAAGTCCCCTGGTAGGTGGCTGTGCAATCAAAGACCACTCAAATCTTATTTTTCTTTGGATGATGTGCGATGTACCACACCCTGCCTTCATTGCAATGCAGGCTTTCTTTGGGTACCTTAACCCTTGTCAATAATGTCTTTCATGAAGGCTTTATAGTCTTCATGGACACCTGAATTTTTGCTCAGTTTTCTCTTGAGCCCAATAGCATGCTGCTCAGCAATACAACGATAGTTTGGCATTTTAAGTGTTTCATCCTTCAAAGGCAATTTTAAGCAATAGTGGCCATCTACCAGTCTCGTAGATTCTGAGGCTATGCGCACTAACTTGATGTCCTTCTGTGACATTTCAGAGCTCCACTCTGTAAAATCTGCGTTATACTGTTGCAGCAACATTTCTTCAATTTCTGTTTTTGACATTTGATTGATTGAATGTCTGGGCAGCTTACCACTTTGTTTTGTGAGGTCATCTATCTCTTTGTATGGCCCACTGACCACCCATCCAAGTGCATTTTTCACAGCATGAGGTCCACCTCCTTGGGTAGGTATGATTCGCGACTGCTTAAAGATTTCTGGGTTGTTGATTCCTATTAAAAGATCAACTTCAGAGTCAATACGAGATAAGATCTGCCCACTTCTCGATGTCCTCTTGTATTGGAGTGCTTTCTCTGTTCACTGGAATGAAGACCTGTATATAGACGTTTGGCCAATCAATATATTCATCATCATTAGGACCACTGACTTGCAAATCTCATAAGACAGAGCATTTGTTAGCATTTTTGGATCATCATCATAGTTACTCATAGTTTGGAGGAATACTTGTGTTCTTCTCCCCTGAAGGTGTAACTGTCTCTGGAGCTTTTGAGTACAAGTTGTTACTGTACTACCGGGGTCTATAAAGGCGTATGTTTCTACACACCTCTCACTCTTCTTAAATTTTACTTTAATAGGAACCACATACTGTATAGTGTGCACTCTTTAGCGGCCCCAGTAAAGGCACAAGTTACAGTCTCAGTTTCTCCTTCAGTAGATGTTGCCACACTGGCTGTAGCTGAAGATGTCACTCCAACCTCTTTTTTGATGTGCAAAGTATCTGGGTGCTGCAAAGAACATGTCTGACATTTCATCCTTTATTTGCAGTTCTTACCAAGATGCCCCTGTTTGAGACAGTGAAAACATAAACCTTTAGATTTTTAAAAGTCAGTTCTTTCTTTATGCAGCAGATCTTTGATTTTACTACACTCAGAAAGGATACGCTGATCACTACAAAATACACAAGGCTTTTTAAATGCACAGACATCAGTAACAGTCTTTTTGACTGAGGTTTCTCGAGTCCCCTTTCCAGCAGTGTCAGTAATACTTGTAGTGAAGACACTTCCTGATCTCTGACCGCTCTTCACAGGAAACTTCGCCTTGTTGGTCCTTTCTTTTTTTTCTCTGTGCTACCTTGTGGGGCCTTTCCATAAACAGAATGTATTAACATCCTAGCCTGTGAATGTATAAAGATAGTTATATTGTAAATATCTGCCTCTTTGTCTTCTCTTCCTACAAGTTTAAAGGCTGTATTTCACCACTTATCTTGTAAGGAGTGTGGGAGCTTTGTGACGATAGTACAGATATGTTGATTGCTGTTGAATTCATCTGGGTTTCTTGCGTCCATACAGTTATCAAGAAAGGTTGCATAGTCTCTCAAGGCCTCTCCATCATTTTGTTTTATTTGAGGTCACTTCAATGCTTTATCCATGTATCCCATCAACTGTAAATATTTGGTTGCCATAGTAACTCTCAACTTGCTTTTTGGCCTTTTCGTAGCCTTGACTTGGTGACAGTCATGCATAACCCTTAATCGTTTCCTGAGCAGGACCTTTTGTGTATTGAATCAAGTAATCTAGTTTTTCTTGAGGGTCTTCTAGCACTTCACCTACAGCATGATCAAAGGCTCTGATGAAGTCTGTGTGCCAATGGGTCGCCTGCGAATAAAGGGACTTGTCTATGTGGTACTTCACCATGTGGCGCAGGAGGAACAGGAACTGAAGCTTCCTTGTTTTGGGCAATTTCGGTGATTGCCTTCTGGCATTCGACTTGATTTTGCATGATCATCTCAATGAGATTGTGTTTGTAAGTCTGCAAATGGGCCCCTGTATTAGTTACAGATCATTCTTGTCTGTCGCACTCAACTTCATTCGACCTTTGTAAGATGGTATTGAGTGTCGGCCGTTCAATTACAACTGTTGTAGGGAGTGATGTTGCCGAGGCCCTTAGCTGGGAAGACAAGCCACATTTTTTATCGAGAGCGCACTTTAACTGAGAAGCTTGCAGGACTCTACTTTCTGTTCGATCTCATTCTCGAAACTGCATCTCTCTGAGTTGATTAACTAACTGTTCGTCAGATGAGTGTGCTAAAAGGCTCTTTGTATCTTTCAGCCATGTTGCTATAGTGTCTCTAAATTGGTCCCATTTCTTAGAATTTTCTGCAAATGTTGTTTTCTGTTTGTTAATTATGGTTTCTTTACTTAGCATAGATATTATTCTTTTATTGAGCTCTTCAGCTTGACCGCGCGACTCACAAGAGATTTCAAACAGCTGCGCTACTTCAGTGTGCTGTTCCAGAATGTTTATAAGGTTTTCGATTTCAGTCTTAAGCTTAGAAAGTCGATCTTGCCTTTTCTTTAACACTAGTATTACCAGGGCCTACGAAAAATCTTGTAGATCCGGCCCACCTTAAATCCGTTTGCACCTCTCCCTCAGAGTCTTTTGTCCTGTAAATGTGCCGATAAAGGAAAGCAGCCTGGTATCCCATCCCCCACCACCGCATAACGTGCACAGTGTTCTCCCAGCTCATGCCTTGATTGATTATCTGGGAGTGAAGTGCTGGAGTTTTAGAGTGGAAATAATAGATTGTTATTTGGAACACATGCATTTTATGTGTGTTCCGTTTCTAAAATAATCTGTGTAAACACATTGTTAAAACAGAAACGTTTTTCATATTTTAGTAATAAATGACAAAATGTACAAATAAACTATATAATGTATGAAGCCTGCAGTCCAACGATCAAATAAACACTTTTACAAAAGGTTCAAGGATAAGACAACAGCTTCCGTGGCATAGCTGTAGGATTTGCTGACTTGTAATCAAGAGTCCCAGGTTTGATCCCGAGTGCCTCCTATATTTGCCGTTTTCAGTCGTGAGCTGCTCTTATTGTTAATATTATCAAAATACCCGCGCTTCGCAGCGGAGAAGTAGTGTATTAAATAAGTAATGAAAAAGAAAAGGAAACATTGTAATAATAACGTAACATGATTGTCATTGTCATGAGTGTTGCTGTCATATATATATATATATATATATATATATATATATATATATTATATAATAAACACTTTTGTTAAAAGTGTTTATTTGATCTTTGGACTGCAGGCTTCACACATTATATAGTTTATTTGTACATTTTGTCATTTATTACTAAAATTCAAAAAACATTTATGTTTTAGCAATGTTTTTCATTGCTAAAAGGTTTTCATTCTAACCATTTTCTTAATTAATAACACATTTTTGCTGCTAATTATGTTTTTTCTCCTTCATTTTAATTGACTTGCTATTTAAGACTCAGACCCATTAACTGTTTCTTTTATTTGGCTGCCATTGAACTGTCTCATTTTTATTTGGCTGCCATTTAAGGAAACAAAGAAGCAATTCAGATGATTCTTCAATTAACAAAGGGAAAGGAAGGGAAAAGAAGTCAATTAACAGCAGGAATTGGTTACTGATTAAGAAAGTGTCAGGAAGGAAAACCTGCAGCCACTGCGGCCCTGTGGGGTCAGAGTTGGACACCCTGATTTAGATCAGATATCATCAAGAGTGAAAGGGAAGGTCTACAGGACAGTAGTGAGACCAGCTATGTTATATGGGCAGGAGATGGTGGCACTGACCAGAAAGTAGGAGACACAGCTGGAGGTGGCAGAGTTAAAGATGCTAAGATTTGCATTGGGTGTGACGAGAATGAACAGGATTAGAAATGAGGACATTAGAGGGTCAGCTCAGGTAGGACGGTTGGGAGACAAAGTCAGAGAGGCGAGATTGTGTTGGTTTGGACATGTGCAGAGGAGAGATGCTGGGTATTCTGGGAGAAGGATGCTAAGGACAGAGCTGCCAGGTAAGAGGAGAAGAGGAAGGCCTAAGAGAAGGTTTATGGATGTGGTGAGAGAGGACATGGAGGTGATGGGTGTGACAGAGCAAGATGAGGAGGACAGGAAGATATGGAAGAAGATGATCTGCTGTGCAACCGCTACCGGTAGCAGCTGAAACTAGAAGACCAAGAAGACGTCCACCTGAGAGTTGCACCCGACAACACAAACTCAAACACCCTGGCATTTTTGGAATAGGCATTTTTAAGGATTAAGTGAGATCGTGCATTACTGTCTTTTAGCCCTTTGCTTATATGTTTAATTTGCCGAATACGTTGTCCAGTAATCTAAAAGAAAATTAAACATACTGGAGGAGTTTCATCGACACTTCAGTCAGGAATACAACATTAGATGTTTCCAGATCTACAGAATTACAGCTTGTCTATTTCTTGCACGGCATGGTTGAGGTATTAAATTAAATTCACACAAAAATGAGGTGTGTGTGTGTGACTGGGTTGGGTGGTGTGTGTTTGATAACGTGGACCTCGTCTATCGCACCTACTGAATCAACTTAGAACCCTCATAGTATAATTTAATCTTATCCAAGTGTATATTTATTTGAAATCGATCTCCAACTTGTCAGACAAGGTGAAATTTTAGACCATTACTGCTTGAATGAATAAGAATCCTTTCAAACTGCCACTTCTGATTTTCCTCTGTCACAGGAGGGAGATCCCAACCTTCACTGAGAATTCATTGTTTTGAGAATGTTGGAATTTCCAGAATAGCAGAATTAACATCTCTGGACACAAGAAGAAGGTTGTGAAGTTTAATGTGACGTCAAGGGACTCAGTAGAATACCAAACTCTCGTCAGTATGGCCGACATCTGACTGACCCATGAGTCCTCGGTGGATTAATTCAGAAATGATGGACTCCTTGAGTGACCAATAGAGGGGGGACACTCTACAGTAGTCCCATCTGTCACTCGCTCCTACACATAGTCACTATTCCAGAGCTCCTGATACTTAGTCTGTATAGTGCCTTTCAGCAGTGCTGCTCCAGCAGAATTTTAAACAGCTGACTTTCAATGACACTTGGGGACATTTGGTTGTGAATCAACATGGGACCCTTCTGGTCAGACAAGTATCTGTAGGTCTGAGGTGTCCCCTGTAGAAGAAATCAACTTATTAATTAAAAAAAGAAACTTTTCCTCTACTAGGACAAGTCTGATAAAACTCCTTTGAGTCAGTAATCTGGCAGGAGGAAACCCGTCCATTGCATCTTTAATTTACTCCTCAGAAAATGCCGAAGACGAAGCATTCATCACAGTAGTCTGATAGAGAATGGTCAAAAAGAAGGGCAGAGGACCATTTTATAAACGAATGAATTTGCATAACAGAGCTGAATTAATGCCTGAATATCATTCTCTGATTGGTTTAAAGACATGAGGTACTTTAGCGAAGAGCACAACCAGCCTAAGATAAAAGTCTTTCTCCATAATGTCCTTGTTCTTCAATATCACTTGAATTCAGCACATATCCTGTTATGTAAACTGCATACGTGCAAACTGGCAAGACTAGCTAGGGGCATGAAAGAACATCACAGAGTTCCAGTTCCCTACTCAGCATCCCCCTGCTGCTACACCCACATTACTCTCTCACACCCCGCCCCTCACTATGACACACACACAGCTGATTGGCTCCTCAAATCAAATAACAATGGAGGCCCTGACAGCCACACTCACCCTGTATTCTCAACACCAAATTCACTCACAGACATGCTGCCCCCCCCCCAAATCCAGTGAAATTCATTTTGACCCCAAACTACAAACACATAAATGACCTGCGCTTGTGGGGACATCAAGTGACCAGTGGAGGGTATTGGTCAGTGGTCACATGGTGTCAGATGGCTGATTGTTACACTGCAGTGAAGACCAAACTAAAACCCTGGATAGAGGGGGTCAGTGAAGGAGGTGTTGAACCTGTGCAGGAGGGTCATTGTTTGTGAGACGCTATAGAATGACAGAGAGCCAGCAGGCCAGTCCAGATACACACCTATTCTGGGGCTGTAGGGGGCGCTGATTACAGTCTGCTTCTCATTGTGACGCACAGCACTGCAAACCCCAGTGCCTGTCATTCTATCCAAGGAAGGACTCCCCGCCATCTTCCTTTCTTGCTCTGTCCTTTATATGCGACTCCAATCCTCATTAGGCGTCCACTGCACTCCACCTCCCAGTAACAGCGAGTCCCAGTCAGAGCCTCTTTGCACAGAACTTGAGACCAGCAGTCAAATCTGTCAGGATGATCAGGATATTCATTCTTTGTCCTCTCACATGTCACCTTCTTGTTCCCTTCAGACAGATGGAAGTCTCTGTGTGCCATGTTGATGTCCAGTGTGAGGGAAAAGAAGTCTGAAAGGAGAGAAAAGAAAACGAGTGAGGAAATCTGGGAGTGGGGGTGGAGCACAACACAGACAATTAACAAGGACCAATCGGGAGCTGCTCTGACCAGACACTAATAGTAAGGAGCCTATCCGATTGGACAGAATATATAGGAATTCAAAGTAAAATTCTGGAATTACAATATATGCCATAAGGTTACAGTCGAGGTCAGAGTTCTAATGGACTGTCCACACTGACCTCTGGCTTTATTAAAATGGCCCTTTTTATTGTCACTGTCCACCTCTTTAATTTAAAATCAATCCTCTGTCACACTTTATCACCAAACTGATTTTTCCTTTCCTCATAATACAGCCCTCATCCTCATTCTGCCCCTTACACTCCCAGTCTTTTGTTCTTCCATTTCCAGTACTCTACTAAACATTTAGGGGTCACCCCGCAGGTCAGGATTACAAAGAATATGAAAATAAAAAATAAATCTGAACTGCCTGAAAATGAAATGTTTATAATGAATTGTCATTAAAGCTCAATGACTGCAGCAAACAAGATGGCCATCGAGTGCTGGGAGACATGCAGTTCATGAAGAAAGTCATCATGGAGTGAGCTGAAGCCCCTCTGGCAGTAAAGGGGACACTTTAAAATCAAAAGACGCGGGTTCAAAATAATAAGGAAAGGAAAGAAGTTGAAGTGAACTGTGAGGCCGAGGGGTCGGATCTGCAGCCTCACAGACTTTGAATTTGGCACCCAGTCGTTGTCTTGACTGTCAGGCCTGCATGTTCTCCTCGTGTCACTCCTGCTTTGATTCACGCTCTCCACAGATGTGCATGTTGGGTTCATTGGTGACTCTCAGCTGGCCTTGTGTTCATCAGTTATGTTTTGTCTTTCACATTTCTCTCTCTTACAATGTCATTCACATCTGTCTGCCTATCTCTTTTATAGTGCCTGTCGTATTTGTCATGTTCTCTCTGTTGTAGTGCCTTTCCTGTCTTCTCTTATTACTGTACATTTTCTTTATATGTCTGTCATAGAGGGCCTTTCATATTTATGTATTATATGATGTCTTTCACATTGCTCTATGCATCTATCATATTTTTTCTATCACATCCCCTACAGTATATAGTGACTTTGACATCTATGTATTTTATAGCGCCTTTTACATCTATCTCTCTACTGTTTGTATTACCGACATGCCCCACCCACTTTTTAAACAACAATCCCAATTTTCTATCAAATGAGTGTAAACTGAGAACAGTAATTGTCATCCGCCTTTCTTTATTTCACAGAGTATAGAGAATTCATATGTGTCCAAAGTAACGCCTATTTATATGTATACATATCATAACCAATGGCTTCAGACAGTTAAAAATGAAAAGCTTATGCCCATACCTTTTATTCCCTCTGGGATGCCACCAATATTTACAAACCAAACGTTAAGAATGTGATAGATGGAGAACCTGCCACGGGTTAAGATGACAGTGACAGATGATGGGTAGGAGGCGAATATGTCATTCAGAAAATGATTAATGCAGGAGAAAATATTGGTGATGTGAGAGGAATGGAGGAGTTGTGTACTAGGAATGAGATGATGATGACAAATATGCAGAGTGAGGTAATCTGGTGATAAAAATTGTAATAAATATGAGGCTCCAACAGACTAATGGATCTCACTTCATTGAACTGAGTCAGCTTTATGCTCACTGCAATTAAGTCTTATTCTGATTGCTCGTCCAGAAACTCTGCGTGTTTTCTTCCAAGTGAGGAGGATGTTTTCTCCATGACAAGAGCAACACTACTACCAATAATACTTCTTTACATTTATATAGCACTTTTCTCACTACTCGGAGTGTTTCAGTGAGTGAGGAGCCACTTCAGCCGCCACTAATCTGCAGCATCCACCAGGATGATGTGACAGTTGTCAGTGACACTCACCACACATGAGCTATTAGATGGCGAAGTGGTGAGAGAGACAATTAGAGAAAAGGGATGATTAGGGGAACAGAATGCCTAAGTCATGGGGGGCAATTTAGCCTGGAGCTGTTAGCCTCTTTACAAACATTCTCCAGGCGTCTTTAACCTTCCTCTTATGTTAGCTTTCTGTTAATATCTCTTATGTTAACGGGTCGGTTTTGACCCGTGTCTTTAATCAGCCATTTTACTCTAAAAACAATTATTTATCATCCAATTTTTTTCTTACGTCTTGGTTACTTTGTTACGCTTCCTTGTCCATTAAAAGAATGTTTTTAATATTTTTGCTGTGACCTCATGAGCTTTTACTTTAACAGCATACCTCTCATTTTCAATTTTAAAAAGTGATTAAATGAACCTCAAGAGAATTATTTAAATAAATAAAGGTTTGTGGTATAGCGGGTCCACAGCTTGCTTGGTAAAGGCCATTTTTTTAAATAAATAATCTCTGCTCTTGCGGCGGCTTAGCGAGGGGGCGTTGGGCCATAGCAAGCCATGGGGCGATCTGCGGTGTGGGCGTTTCTCACCGAGTGCACAGGTGAGGGACTGCCCACATCCGTGATTGTTCCGTGGCTAATTTGCTGCAGCTGCTATGGCCCCTCGTTCTTTAAAATAAGCGCAAGTCAGTTGGGAGAGGAAAGAACGAAGAAAAATGAACAAGAGAAAAGAAAGAGAGAACGGAGGTTACAGGGAGCGAGGAAGCAAGGTGGTGCAAGAGAGGAACAGACACGCGGAGCATGTGAGGGAGCGAACGAGCGCTCGCAGGCACCAAAGGGTTGGAGTAGTTGTTGCTCCCGCTGAGCGACTAGGTAGCGGGAGTAACCAGAGAAGGATGGCTGGCCGCGTAAGGCCGAGAAGGCTGCGGGAGTCGGGAGGCTTGGGCGGTAAACTCCCTGGTATGAGCGTCCTGGTTGTCAGGGAAGCCAAGTCTCCGAGGCTGGGATGAGTGCCAGACCGAAGCCAGGGATCGGGAGGTCTCCAGTCTCGTGCATGAGTTGAAGAGGGCAGCTGCAGAGAGCGTCTCGCCTGCTGCAAAGCCTAACTGGGAGAAGCAGGTGAGACGCTAGCAGAAAAGATGCACCAGGCTTGCCATTGTTGTGTTTTTAAAGACTGCTTCCTGTTGGACGTTTTAACCTCGTTTTTAAAGGATTGTTTTGTAGTGGTTTTAACCTCCACATTTCTTAATGGATTATTTATTTAATGAAGATTTTGGAAAGCACTGCACTTTATTTATTTGAACACTGTTTTTGTTGACTGTTTTAATAAAAGCACTGTTGCACGTTTTACCATCCCCTTGCTCAAATGTTGTCTCACTGTCTAGCTCATCTTGGTGACATTATCGACGGTGTTGGGTTCAAGAGCTTCCAAATATCAGATGGGAGCGTGGAGCCAGAACCCGCATCGTCACAAGGTTGTTATGTTACTTGACTATTACTGAGGGGTATTAGAACACATCTCTTAAATAAATTTGTTATATATATTTTTTATTATAATAATAATTACTATAGTAACATCTATGGTGTTACGGGTCAAATTTGACCCATATATATTTATTTCAAAGAAAAAGGCAAAAAAGTATTTTTAAAAATAACTTTAATATAAATGGAAAGCTAAACAAGTAAATCCCAAAATGTGGATTTGCAAGGTCAAACAAACAACGGACAATCAAGCAAATCAAACCAATAGAAATGAGGCACTAGTTCCAAAAAACGTCTTTGTGTGCACGAACATGCATGTGCATTTAGATGCATGTGTGGCAAAAAGTAACACTTTTAGTGTGTTCTTTGCAAATCTATTTTTTGTAGTAGAAGCAGAGTACGTTTGTCTTTCTGTCTTTATTGCTAGGGCAGACCTGACACGTCTATCTTTTAGAATCAGGTGGCCTCAGTGGGGTTGTGGCTGTGTAGGTTGATGTTGAGGCAGTGCTGGCCGAAGAGGATGCTGGGGCTGATGCTCTTTGTGTTGCTGATGGTGTGGAAGGAGTGCTACGTGAGCTCTGCAGCTGTCTGACCAAGGCTCCCTTCGCTCAATGTTTGCCTAGACAAGGGAACTTCCTAACTCCTCAAGAAACTTTCTCCGCTTGTTTTTTTCTGGTTGAGTTACACCCTAGGTGAATGTGGATCCACAACACAAATGCATTGTATGCAGACACATCTAGAATGTTATAAAACACAACCATTGGCCATCTCCTGCTCATTCTCTGGCAAGTGTAGGTGGCAGTCAGCTTGTCCAGGTTGTCCACTCCACCTTTGTTTTTATTATAGTTCAAGATAATTATGGGCTTTTTGTCACTTGCTGATGACACAGCTGCATCTTTGTGAAAAGTGGACATAAGTATCACACTCCGGTGATTTTTTGGACAATATGAAACAACCGTGGTGGTGTCTGTAAAAGCAAATTTTGAAGAAAGTGGAGCCCTGTCCTTCACCGGCAAAATTTCGGCAAGCAGCTCAGGTTTATTTTTTTTTACTGTGCCCACCATGGTAAGTTTCCACCTGAGAAGTTCTTGTCCAAGGTCATAGCTGGTAAAGAAATCGTCACATGTGATATTGTGAACCCGCAGTCCAGTAGTCATATCGAGGACTACACGTTTTCCTTGATTTTTCTCAGGAATGCAACTTGCATGTTTGCCTGTGTAAATCTGCAGATTCCATGCATAGCTGATTTTGGCATCCCAGGCTGCCCAAATTTTTATGCCGTATTTCCCTGGCTTACTAGGCATGTACTGCCGGAAAGGGCATTTTCCACGGAAAGGGACAAAACGTTCATCTATTGTTATCTCTGGCCCTGGGTTGAACATCAGTGGAAGGAGCTGCACCCACCTTTCCCAGACATCCCTGATGGGAGCAAGCTTGTCAGATTTTTCTCTAGTGTCTATGTTGTCAAATCTAAGGACTCTTGATATCATTCGAAATGACTGAAGTGACATTGTTGCCCGGAAAATATTTCTGCCTGTCGACGCATCCCAGAGACTATCAGTGGCCTTATTGCTGGATTTGTAAACACCAGCAAGAAGAAGAACACCAATATAAGCATTCAGGTATTCCTCATCACTGTCATTCCACATGTCGCCATGAACCTTTTTTCCTTCAAGGTTTGTCATAGCAACAATGGCATAAACAGATCAAAACATGTCTTGATGTCACTTACTCTCGTCACAGCAAACCTTGCGATTCCAGGAGTCATTTTAATGACATTTGCAGCAGCTGCCCTGCCATGTAAGTCAAGAGGTACTGAGCTCTAACAGATGTTACCACTTTTGGATTTGAAAGTTTCAGCAGGAGTGAGTGCAGCTTCAGCATCGGTGACCTCCTCATCAGACTCAACAGATGTGTCTGTGCCTTCTGGTAGATACTCTACAATGTCTTCCTCCTCGGAAACCTGCTCATCTGTATCTCTATGCTGTTCTGTGTCCTCTGCCTCATTTTCAGAAAAGATATGATCCAGAGCTTGGCTTACTGGAAATCTTCTTCTCATTTTTGACTGCTGCAAACAGGAGATGTGTACTCTGCAAGTCACCAACGCTAAACTAAATTTGTCTTATGCAAGCCTTCGTGTCTGAATATGTCTGTCTTTGTTTTGTTTGTTCAGGTAAGGAGACACACAGGCAAAGAGAGAAGCCCCTCAAAGTGTGTTTAGGATTTTTGTTTTGACCCTAACTATTGTTTTATAACCTTTAATTATAACTGGGTCAAAACTGACCCTACCAACACAAAGGTAATAATTTTCACCAGAGCATTTTATAATTTAGTACAATTGTTTTTTTTGTTTTTGTTTTATTTTAATTAAATACAGATTCCTGACAAGTCAAAAAGCCTTGATGCAATAAACAAAATTAGGTAGTAATTTTATGCATTTAAAAAGTAAAATGGGTTGGTGCAGACCCTAACACAAGAATTAATGACCAGAGAGTCAGGACATCAGTTTTTTGTCTCATCCAAAGGATGGCACCATTTTTACAGCCCAGTGTCCCAGTCACTCCCATTGGAGTATTGGGATCCACATTGAGAGTACCGGGTAAGCACCTCCTGCTGGTCTCACCAACTCCTCTTCCAGCAGTAACCTAAGCTTACCTAGATGGTGTCTCCCATCCAAGTACTGGCCAGGCCCAAACATGTTTAGCTTCTCCTGTATGACCTGTTCAGAAGTACATGTGGTGTAGGGAATCCAGCAACGGTAAACGGGAGCCCGGGATTCCCGGACATTTTTCATTCCCGCATTCCCGGGAATTAAACTGCCGTAATTCCCGGGAAACCGGGAATGGCCAAGCTCACATATATAGCGTTTAAAAGTGTAAAAATTGATCAAGAAATAACAGAGTTATAGTTGAAAACTGAAGACTTCATTGACGTCTTTCAGACAACAGCTTTGAACAGCAACTTGAAATTGCAATGCGTCAGTCTGTTGCATCCCCATTATCTGTGCCAAGAAACTCGCCATCACAGAATGATGACAAGAAACTGGATGCATCAGTAACAGCTGAAATGGCGGTGTTTCAGAGCAGCGGCAAGCGCGGGTGTTGTTTAGAACAAGTGTATCAGTATCTGATGACTGTGCTTCCTACTTCAGTGGAGGCAGAGTGTGCTTTCTCAACAGCTGGCGCACTCTGCACGAAGTACTCTCTCGCCTGGACGACCGCACGCTGGACACGTTGTGCTTAAACGCTCTTATTACCGCAACTAACAAGATCAGGGGTGCCCACAGTTTTTCGGCTTGCGAGCTACTTTTAAAATAACCAGGTCGAAATGATCTATCTACATTAAAATATATATATATATATATATATATATATATATATATATATATATATATATATATATATACAGTGATCCCTCGCTATATCGCCCGACTTTCGGCTTCACTCTATCATGATTTTAAATGTAAGCACATCTAAATATATATCATGGATTTTTCGCTGGTTCGCGGATTTCTGCGGACAATGGGTCTTTTAATTTATGGTACATGCTTCCTCAGTTTGTTTGCCCTGTTGATTTCATACAAGCTTAGAAGCTACCCAATCAGAGCATGTATTACATATTAACTAAAACTCCTCAATGCTATAAGATATGCATCCCGCCCGGAGCTTGATTGTTTGCTTGTCTCTGCCTCTATCTCACCATCTCTGACATTCTCTGCGCCTGACGGAGGGGCTGTGAGCAGAGGTGCGGTTTACACAGAAGCTGTTTGCCTAGTGGATACGAACGCACCTCTAAGAAATGCCGGCCGCTTTATCGCTGTGCTTCCAAAAACACACTTATTTGTTTTTTGATTGTTTGCTTTAATCACGCTCTCTCTCTCTCTGACGTTCTCTGCGCCTGACGGAGGAGATGTGAGCAGAGGGGCTGTGTGTACAGAGGCTGTTTGCTTAGAAGATACAGACGCTCCTCTAAAAAATGCCGCGGCAAACATAAAAGCACACGTATTGATTTTTTAAATGTTTGCTTTTCTTTGCGAGCGCGCTCTCTCTCTCTCTCTCTCTCTCTGAAATTCTCTGCTCCTGAAGAGAAGATCTATTTGCATTCTTTTAATTGTGAGAAAGCACATGAAGCACAGTTTAAACTTTTGACTAAAGGGTGTTATTTCATGTCTAGAGGGCTCTAATAATGTTAACAGTGTGGGAGAGTTTATAAGGGCTTAAAATATATAAAAATAACTACACAAACATATGGTTTCTACTTCGCGGATTTTCATGTATTGCGGGGGGTTCTGGAACGCAACCCCCGCGTTTGAGGAGGGATTACTGTATATCTATACTAATAAAAGGCAAAGCCCTCACTCACTCACTTACTGACTCATCACTAATTCTCCAACTTCCCGTGTGGGTGGAAGGCTGAAATTTGGCAGGTTCATTCCTTACAGCTTCCTTACAAAAGTTGGGCAGGTTTTATATCGAAATTCTATGCGTAATTGTCATAACTGGAAGCTGTTTTTCTCCATTTACTGTAATGGAGATGAACTTGAACGCCGTGGGGGCGGAGTTTCGTGTGACATCATCACGCCTCCCACGTAATCACGCAGTACATAGAAAACCAGGAAGACCTCAAAAAAGCGCTGAAGAAAACATGCATTATATAATTTAGAAGGCAGCTAAACAATAAGAAGCGAAGAAGTGACATATACAACCATATTCATGAGTTCTGCTACTTCAGAAACAAAGCACAATGTAAACCTACACTTTAAATTAAGTTCATAGACAGGCTGGCGTTTGTAATTTAGTGCCTGCCCATATAAGGCCGTCCGTCAGCGGCAATCCAATAGCAAACTGCCACGGGTAAATATTCACGGGTGAAGGACTGTGCTTATGGAGAGGAAGATGAGATGGTCAGGGTGGTGTTTGACACAAACTCAGCGAAACTGCGAGAGAAAGTTTTAAGTGCCAGGACTAAGGTAACATTAAATACAGCCACGGACATAGCACGAGATGGCACCAGCACAGCTGGGAACCTTCGATGCATGTACACCGAGCTGCTCACGTGAACTGACGCAGTGCACAGATAAAAGGCAACAGTTCCAAAGAGCGCTGAACAAAAACCGAATTACACAATTGAAAAGGCAGCAAAAAATATGAAGCGTCTGATAAGCATATTCATAAATCCAACTACTGCGGAAACAAAGCACACGTTGGAAAAAGTCAATGTCCCGCTAAAGGAAGACAGTGTAAAAACCCGTGCATGCAGTGTGTCAGGTCTCAGATAAAGAAGAAGACGAGCTGTTTATTGATGCAGTAAGAAACAAATCGATGAATGAAACCTGTCATCTTTACAACGATTGACAAACACGGAATGTAACTTGAACACAACACATCCTACAAATACGAACCTGATTGAAAGAAATAATGATAATCAAATCCTTGATGACAGCAACACTCAGTAACACTCACAAAACAAATACTGTATATTGACAGTCATGTTACGTTATTTTTAAAATGTTCCCTTTTCTTTTCTAGCTTTTTAACACACTACTTCTCCATACGCGGGTATATATATATATATATATATATATATATATATATATATATATATATATATATATATATATATATATATATATATATATATATATATATATATATATATATATATATATATATAACCCGATCTACATACTCGAATAATGGATACTTTATTCGCCATCAATGATTGTTTTGGTAAAGCCATACTCAGTGTATTCATTAGATGAACGGTAAAAAGTAAGAGCGAGGGAAGGATGACTTATTGAAGCATGCAGGCTGTAGTGCGCTCAACTCTATCTGAATTGCGCGATCACATTTGAAAAATATATCTTTTCAAGTTCTATTTAGTCCATATGTGTCAAACTCAAGGGTCACGAGATCATTTTATATACTGTATTATTGTTATTAAAGCCCGGGTATATGAAGCACTGGTAACACAATAAACTACAGATCCCATAATGCAGCGCTTCAGCTGCCTTGCCGAACACTTACCGCGTTAATCAAGTCTAGCTTATGATGCTGCAAGTTATTGCGAAGCTAGCTCACACGATGCTGAAGAGAAAAGTTGATTCTGAAAATAGAGCCTTTAAAAAGCGATGGGAGGCTGAGTATATGTTTACTAAACCCGTGTGTCTCATTTGTGGAGCTAATGTGGCTGTAATTACAGAATTTAATCTAAGACGGCACTATGAGACAAAACATCAGGGTAACCTGAATGCAATGTAGAAGATACAGAAAGCAGAAGAATTAAATAAGAATCTGACACTTCAGCGGACGTTTTAACCTGTGCACAATCACAAAGTGATTTCAAGTGAAGCTGCTTTTATGGGAGACACAAATGCACCAGTGCAACTTGCCCTACTTTCCCTGTTGCCAAGTAATGTTAAACCAAGTCGTCACTACGGTGTTCCCAAATATGCATTTTGCTGATAAACTGAGAGCACTGAGTTTGCACGGTGCTTTGGTGACTTTGAAGAACAAAAAAAGTCAGTCTACATGCGGCTCGAACCTTGTGCATGTTTGGTAGCACATATCTGTGTGAGAAGCTCTTCTCAGTGATGAAGACTAACAAAACAGCACACAGGAGTCGCCTCACTGATGAGCACCTGCAGTCCATCCTGAGAATCTCCACAACACAGAACCTCACACCAAACAGAAACGAACTTGTGGCCAAAAAAAGATGCCAGGCGTCCAGCTCTAAAATGACATCTGAGCAAAGACAACTGAATGATTTGATTTGTTATTGCTGAAAAGAACACATTTTATTTATATTTCCAGGTTTTGTTATGCAGCATGTTCATATTTGAATTTGTATAATTTTGACAGGATATATTTTTATGGAGAGCAAAATCTTTTGGGATATTTAAAATCTAAGTTTATTTTTATATAAAATTACATAAGAGTAAAGAAATTTGAATGTTTGTTCTTTTAACGTTTACTTTATTTCTAACTTGTATAATTTAGACAGGATATATTTTTATGGAGAGCAAAATATTATAAGTTGTTTAAGGTTTGAGTTGATTTATTCAGGAATAATATTCCTGTCTGTTTTTACCATTCCTACCAAAGATATTTCTGTCGACTAAATAAAAATTCCTTCTATTTAAAATTTAAATAGAACTTGAACAAATACGATAGTTCATAATATCCACGCAGACTTGCACGTAAGAGCGGGAGTTATCCGTTTTAACAAGCAGCGTATTGCACTGATACGAAATAGCTGTGTGTATATATGTGTAGATATGTATGTATATGTATATATATGTTTATATATGTGTGTGTGTATATATGTATATATGTATGTATTTGTGTGTATATATGTGTATATATATATATGTTTATGTGTGTGTGTGTAAATATATATATATATATATATGACAACAACACTCATCACTCACAACAGTCACAAAACAATTACATTGACAATCATACTACGTTATTTTCAAAATGTTTCCTTTTCTTTTTCATTGCTTCTTTAACACACTACTTCTCCGCTGCGAAGCGCGGGTATTTTGCTAGTATATATATATATACACACCCACACACACTTGCATAACTTAATAACCTTTATGGCACAATAACAATTCAACACATTTATGGTCACTACAGTATTTGGATCTAATAATCTTCATGTGGGAAAAGGCAGACTCGCATAAATAAGTAGAATAAGAATAATGCAGTCAAGGAGCTTTTGAATTCAGCTGAGTGAAAAATGACGGCTGTCCGATTAACTGCGATTTTAGTTCCCTCTCTTTTCTCTTTGTCAGATCGCTTTTCGGAAGTAAGTCAGTTTCGTAGTTTTTATGAACAGTTCGAAAGTGCCTTTCCACATTTTCCTTTTTTGGAATAGCAATGACAGATTGACAGATCAGACAAACGCACTTCGATTGTGACATTGTGAGAGAAAAAAATCCTCTTCTAATTACACATAAAGCCAATACTCTCCCCAAACAATTTTTTTTAAAATCCCTTCTTTAGTCGATATAAATTGGAAGGCTAACTAGATCACAGCCAGAGTTTTGCAGTAGCTTGCGTGTTTGATCGTGCGTGCGGGATGACCAGCTTGTTGGAAGAAAGGAGATCTCAGACTGGCCGCCCTGTATGTCAATCAAGTGGCAAATGCCATAGTGAGGATATATGATAGACTAACGTTTAAAAGATTTTTTGAATGCAACGCGATCTACCTGCACTACCTTTGCGATCTACCGGTCGATCGCGATCGACGCATTGGGCACCCCTGAACTAGATACATGTACTAATATGACAGCATGAACTGCTTGTTGATAAGGTTAGTTTTTTATTGGTGTCAACATACTGCAGTCGTTTTATTAAAAATAAGTGTCGGTCGTTCTAAAACCGTTCACATGTGAGATGTCCGTGCACTGTGTCATCCCGGGAAGCCCGGGATTCCCGGGAATGACATGCAGGATGCCCGAATTCCCGGGAAGGGATAAACCCGTCCGGGAATGGATTCCCCACTGCTGGACTCTTTGATAGACTCTTTGCTACACAAGTATTGGGACCCTCACTTAATGTTCTCTAACCGACTGTTTTCAGGTGAGACCTGCCATCAGGCACTTTCTGTAGCTCTGGATGAGACTTTTACTTTTGTCACTGGTCACTCGGCCCACTCTTCTTGAGATTTGATGGACTTCATCTTCCAACTATGACTTCCAGCTCTTTACATGGATGTTGACTTAGATTCAGTTCAGAGTTCATAGCAGAATACCTCAGAACATTCCAGTGTAATTTCAACCATATTTCGGTTGTCATACTTGTATGTTTTGGGGGATCCATGTCCTGAACCCATGACAGAGCCTTGTGACGGTCACTCCAGAATGTCTAGATGATCTTCTGATTTTATTGTGCCCTGGCCAGCACAGCGGCCCCCTAACATTAATGAGCCTCCTCCATGTTTCTTGTATTTTCTTTGAACACTTGTTTTGTTTTCTGTGGACACAGAGCTGCTGTGACTTACCGTAAAACTCTCGTTTAGTTTCATCAGTCCAAAGGATCATCTCCAGCACTGTGTCTTGTCAACATGTGTTTAAGAAAACTCCAATCAAGAAGGTGTACCTTGATCTCAGAGGTCAGCCTGAGTCTCTCTTGATGTTTTCTTGTTTTTATTCTGCACCATTTAAACTCTCCTTTTGTTCAATCTGAGGTCAGCTTTACTCTGGTGGTCTTATTATGGAGGTTGGGTACAGTCCTGCGGATGCTCAAACATCTTGAGAATATTAGCAGCTCTGCTCACTGGAACATGAAGCTCTATGGAGGTGGTCTTGTAATCTTCACCTTGACCACTCTTGGCTGTGACTTTCTTCATCTCCTCCTCTTCTCTTGTCCTCGTTCAGTGTGAGGCACACAATGACACAACACAGCAGAGTGAGGACTTGACTGAGTGGCTGAAGATCCCTGTGACACTCATTAGAGGAATCAGTCAGTGTGAGATGTCACGACAGTCCAGTGGGGTCTTTGAACTTCTAAGAACCCACAATAATTTTCTCTTCCATTTTCATTTGTTTTAATTTTTTAAATTTGTGAAGAGAGCTCAAAGCAAAGTGTCTACTCTGTGGGGTTTTATAAGTTTTATCAAAGGGGTTTGATCAGACTTTTCCTAGTAGAGGAAAAGTTTCTTTTTTTAATTAAAAAGTTGATGTCTTCTACAGGGGACACCTCAGACCTACAGATACTTGTCTGACCAGAAGGGTCCCATGTTTATTCACAACTGCATGACCCCGAGTGTCATTGAAAGTCAACTGTTTAAAATTCTTCTGGAGCAGCACTGCTGAAAGGCACTATATAGACTAAATATCAGGAGCTCTGGAATAGTGACTATGTGTAGGAGTGAGTGACAGATGAGACTACTGTAGAGTGTCCCCCCTTTATTGGTCACTCAAGGGGTCCTTCATTTCTGAATCAATTCTCCGAGGACTCATGGGTCAGTCAGATGTTGGCCATACTGATGAGAGTTTGGTGTTCTACTGAGTCACTTGACGTCACATTAGACATTAAACTTCACAACCTTCTTCTTGTTTCCAGATTTGTCAATTCTGATATTCTGGAAATTCTGACATTCTCAAAAAAAATGAATTCTCTGTGAAGGATGGGATGTCCCACCGGTGACAGAGGAAAATCAGAAGTGGCAATTTGAAAGGCTTCTTACTCATTCAAGCAGTAATGGTCTGAAATTTCACCTTGTCTGACAAGCTGGAGATCGATTTGAAATAAATATACACCTGGATATGATTAAATTATACTATTAGGGTTCTAAGTTGATTCAGGAGGTGTGATAGACGAGGTCAACGTTATCAAACACCCACCGCCTGACCCAGTTACACACATGCTTCATTTTTGTGTGAATGTAAAGCAAGACCTCTACCTTGTTATGCAAGAAATAGACAAGCTGTAATTCTATAGATCTGGAAACATCTAATGTTGTGTTCCTGACTGAAGAATCGATGAAACTCCTCTCGTATATTTAATTTTCTTTTATATTATTGGATGAAGTATGCTGCAAATTAAACGTATAAGCAAAGAGTAAAACACACTAAAGTCCATCCTCACTTAAACCTTAAAACTGCATATTCCCAAAATGCCAGGGTGTTTGAGGCCGTGTCGTCAGGTGCAGCTCTCAGGTAGATGTCTTCTTTGTCTTCTTCTTTCAGCTGCTCCAATTAGGGGTCGCCACAGCAGATCATCTTATTCCATATATCTTTCTGTCCTCCTCATCTTGTTCTGTCTTCTCCATCATCTGCATGTCCTCTCTCAACACATCCATAAACCTTCTCTTAGGCCTTCCTCTTCTCCTCTTACCTGACAGCTCTATCCTTAGCATCCTTCTCCCAGTATACCCAGCATCTCTCCTCTGCACATGTCCAAACCAACACAATCTCACCTCTCTGACTTTGTCTCCCAACCGTCCTACCTGAGCTGACCCTCTAATGTCCTCATTTCTAATCCTGTTCATCCTCGTCACACCCAATGCAAATCTTAGCATCTTTAACTCTGCCACCTCCAGCTGTGTCTTCTGCTTTCTGGTCAGTGCCACCGTCTCCTGCCCATATAACATAGCTGGTCTCACTACTGTCCTGTAGACCTTCCCTTTCACTCTTGATGAGATCTGATCTAAATCAGGGTGTCCAACTCTGACCCCAGAGGGCCGCAGTGGCTGCAGGTTTTCTTTCCAGACCATTTCTTAATCAGTAACCAATTCTTGCTGTTAATTGACTTCTTTTCCCTTCCCTTTGTTAATTGAAGAATCCTCTGAATTGCTTCTTTGTTTCCTTAAATGGCAGCCAAATAAAAATCAGACGTGAAGTGAACCAATGATTGACCAGCCAGGGGGTCTCAACATGACCAGTTGGGGTATCAAACTCCCACCAGTTTTACTCTAACCAGTTTCTTAATTAGAAGCCGATTGTTGTTGTTAATTGAACTTGTTATTTAATTCCATGGCTGTGCTCTCGTTTGACCGCAGCAGAAAGCAGATCAGCGTCACCAAGACCTTCATCTTTCTTTATTTTCTGTTACTGTATGACAGCAAAGGTTATCTGGTCATGTGTTGGGTCATTTTGTATTTCATTACTGGTTGGTTGCTAATTAAAGAATAAACAGAAACAGATAAGGGATCTGAGTCTTAAATAGCAAGTCAATTAAAATGAAGTTAAAAATGTTAATTAGCAGCAAAAATGGGTCATTAATTAAGAAAATGGTTAGAATGAAAACCTGGGCCCTCCAGGATCGATGTTGGACACCCCTGATCTGAATTAAAGAAGGAAACAGTTAAGTCTCCATGTGCCTCGTGTGTTCTTGAAAACGATGATGGTAAGCAGGCGTGTGTGTGTGTGTGTAATGAAGTTACAACACAATATTGTACTTTGTTTAATAAAGGCAAAAATAAAAAATAAATAAATATTAAAAGATAAAATGACTATGAATGTGTCTAACTGTACTCACCTTATTACCTCAGTCTATCCCACCGGACTACCTTTCACTCTTCTACAGCATATCCAGTACGAGGTATTCTCAGTTTTATGTCTAAACCCAAAGCGTCAAGTTATTCATCTGACCGGTGCTGTAGATTCCTTGAGGAGAGGTTTGCTTCAGCCATACACCTCGATACACACACAGCCAAGGGACTGGCAAAGCAGGGAATGGGATTAACAGTTGGATCAGCAATCTTGGATTCTGCCTCACATATGATGAAAGGCACTTAATTCTAGGGAGGCAACAGTGCAACACGTCCTAGCAACACAGTCAAGAAGGATAAAGATACAAAATGGCAACAGGCCACACTTAAAATTTAGCAATAAAATCATTTTATTAATTGTCAATTCATTATTAACACCCAAATGCTCATGTATTAATAATCTCTAATGTACAAGGCCTCCAAGAACTCAAAATAAAGAAGCAGAAAAAATACTTAAAGTAAAACAAAATGTCAAGAATGTTCACATTGTAACAGGCCTGGCTCATCTTTTATTAACTCTGCTGGTTATCTGATGAAACACAGAAAGCAAGCTGATGAAATGTCAGCTAACAGGAGCGCCGCAGAACAATCCCACCACTCAGGTGAGTCCTTCTGCATGAACACAGACCAGGAAGGGCAGCTGGCTTTGTTCACGTCTTACAAGTCTGTCCTTCTCCGAGTGTCATCCACTTTGTGCTCCAGTCCCAAACTCCAAATGTGCTACGGGGTGCAGTGGGGTTGCCGATCAGGAAGTGGCACTCTGTACAGGGCTGATGAATGCTGCCATAAAAGTCAACAAAAGTGATTGATCACAAATGCCACATTGCGCGTTTGTATGATCTTTGTGATGACATTACAGTTTCAGAACATGCTAACCGATAAATAACAGACTTATTCAGTGTATGGTCACAGATTCGAAATCAAAAACACATGAATTCTGAAGTCTGCATGCCATGGCTGTGCTCAACAGTCCACTCAGGAGTGACTGACAGTTCTTTCCACCAATCAGCTTTCTTCTTTTGTTTTCAGTCGGTACCTGCCTTTCTGTGCTGTCTTTTCTGATTTTGTCTACGTCACCTCTGTCACTGAGCGTATTTCATCGATGTCATCTCCTAATTTTGTGGTTTCCACTTTTCATATTTATCAACCTTCTTCCATTTCATGGCCAATGTACCCTTTTTAGATAAGTCCTTGTAAGAGTCAAGCTATACTCACAAATATGATAACGTCAAAGAAATGAAATGTAAAAAGAGTGTGGCCAAATAAAGAAACAGAAACTTACCAAATACAGAAAGTCCAAGCAGAGTGAACCAGCATTGAGTAGTGAGGGAGTCAAATTTGCCCTTCAGTGGTGGGGGTACAGAAGGGGCCACTTCTGCTTTTTGGAGTTTCTGTCAAGTAAATGAAGCCAAACCTTTGTGTAGCTGACACTCTCTCAAAGCAGAGCTTTCTAATCGTCAGTCCTGCTGTTGGAGTTTATTGGAGCTCCTGTGGCCTCCAGCTTGTAGTCTCGATGTGAAGAAACGTTGTCTTGGGTATCGATATGAAGAAGGTGCTGAACTCAAACTGAAACCTGAACCAACACATTCAGAGTATAAAGCGTCCATCACACACCACCCCATGATATACTGACATGTAGCAAAGGAGCATCTGTTATATTTTTAGGTTAATTTATCAAATTACCAGCTGGGTCAGCAGAGATCCCTTTGTGTTTCTGCTTTGTCTTCCCTTTTTCTCTTATGTGTCAGACAATAAAATCAGTTCATTTAATTTTCATTGTGGTCTGCATTCATTATGGTGTCCCATTTCCAATATAATTATTGTCACTATTTTAAATAATATTCCTTCTATACATTAATTGATATTCTTCATAATGGTGTTCCCCTGTGGTAACCCTAGCATGCTGTTGTGACTCCCTCTTGAATGTTTGATTTGTATTTAGATCTTCTTAAATTCCCACTTTTGGACTCACCCTTGACACACAGCTGATGAATGCGTTTGGTCTGTAAAGACTCTTATCATTTATAAATGATAACCTAAATTAGTGTCAAAGCCTCTCTACATTGGTCAGTCATGTGACGGCTCTCTTTATAGTCTCCTGTCCTCCTTGACTGTCCCTCCCCAGTATCTGATTGGACAGCATTGGTTGTCAGCTGACCTCGCTAAATGACTTCATCATTTTCAGGGGTAAGAACAGCTGTCTGCACTCAGCCATCAGAAGACATCTCAAAGACGGTACAAGTTCATTGCTACTCAGATAAGGCCCCATCTCCAAAGCTCTGAAACAAAAATATTCCCCTTGTCATCATTGGCACGTCCTGGTAGTTGGCACTGCACTGTGCATTTCTCCATTTTTCATTCCAGTGTGAATTCTTACGTAGCTCTGAGGTTAACTTACATCTATGATATGTTTACCACTGTCAGTGTTTTCTCCACTATTCTTATTTATTTATTAACTACTCTCGAGAGCTTTTACCGATTTTTCTTCATATTTTTTTTTTGCCTGAGGATCCAAAGGAAAGATCATTTGACATTTCTGGGACAGGCTTTACTCCAATATGACTTTGTGTGTGTCTCCAAAAACTTTTTCTAGAACAGTACCCTTTACCACATTCAGAACAGGTGTACTGCTTCTCTCCAGTGTGGATCATTCTGTGTCACCGAAGTGCGCTTGGATGTGAGAATCATTTGCCACATTCTGGACAGCAATGGGGTTTCTCTCCAGAATGAATTATAATGTGATCTTTAGGAGTTGTGCTGTCTGAGAAAAGCTTCCCACACTCAGAACAGCTTTGTTTCTTACCAGAATGTATTATTTTTATGATTGTGAAAAGAACTATCATTTAAGAATCGCATTCCACATTCAGTAAAACTGTAAGGCTTCTCTCCAGTATGACTTCTTATTTGATTAAAAAGATGACTGAGGTGTGAGAATTGTTTGCCACATTCCAAGCAAAGGTGAGTTTTCTCTCCTGTGTGAAGTTTGATGTGACTTTTATGGTGATCTGCTGTGAGAACTGCTTATCACATTCAGGACAACAATAAGGTTTCTCTCCAGCACTAGTTCTGATGTGGCACTGAAGTGTGCTTAAATATAAGAATCGTTTCTCACATTCAGAACAGCAATGAGATTTTTCTTCAGTATGGATTTTGGCATGTGGACATTAATGGCTTGTATAACTTTTGCCGCGTTCAGAACATACAAACTGCGTTTTCGCTTTAGTGGGAGTTTGTGTGTTTACTTGAAAACAGCTAATGTTTAAAACATTTTTCCACATTGAGAACAGCAATATGCCTTCTCTCCAGTATCAATTTCTGTGTGCCTTTGAAAACTGCATTTGTCAGAAAATGGTTTGCTACATTCTGAAAAGCAATCAGGTTTTTAACCTGTGTGGATTTTTCTGTGTTTCTGAAGATGGCATCTCCTTGAGAACGACTTACCACATTCTGGACAACAATGAGGCTTTTCTCCTGTGTGGATTCTTATGTGTATCTGAAGATGGCTTCTCCATAAGAACGACATACCACATTCGGAACAACAATGAGGTTTTTCTCTAGTGTGTATTCCTCTGTGCCTCTGTAGATGGCTACTCCTTAAGAACGACTTACCACATTCGGGACAACAATGAGGTTTTTCTCCTGAGTGGATTCTTCTGTGGTCATGAAGAAGGCTTCTACATGAAAATGACTTACCACATTCTGGACAACAATGAGGCGTTTCTCCTGTGTGACTTCTTATGTGCCTCTGAAGATAGCTTCTCCTTGAGAATGACTTACCACATTCTGAACAGCAATGAGGTTTTTCTCCTGAGTGGATTATTCTGTGGTCATGAAGATGGCTTCTCCTTGAGAACGACTTACCACATTCATGACAACAATATTTTTTATCTCCAGTGTGAATCTTCATATGCTTATTAAGATTACTTTTCTGCTTGAATTGTTTGCCACATTTCAAACAACCTTTTTTTTCTGCGTGATTTTGGATTTCTTTCTCCACTTGTTGTCGATCAGTTTTGATGGCTTCTGTCTGTGTTACTCCAGCAGCAGGGAGAGAACTGCACTGCAAAAACGCTGCTGTCAGGTTCTCTGATCCTCTTGCTGATTTTTTCATTCCTTTCTCTTTGTATTGAAGAGAGGGCTGACCAAATGAAGGGCCAAATGAAGGTGGAGTGAAGCTGCCATTCTTTGGTAAATCTAAAATAACACAAATATTTTAATTATTATTATAATTATTATTTTCCCTGACATGTTTATCCAAGGCGACTTACAACATTTGAGACACAATTGGTTACATTTCTCTTGTTCTTCCAACTGGAGCACAGGCAGGTCACGTGACGTGCTTGTGGTCACATGGTGTCAATAGCTGAATCTGAACCTGCAACTTCAGGGGTTGATGTCCAAATTCCTAACCACTACCTGTCTTTTAAAATAAATGAAATAGTACAAGAAAAGTGGTGGCACACTGGTTGGAATTCCTTCCTCACACTGAGGTGCAATTTATGATCTGGCCACTCCGTGTGTGGTCTTTACATTTTCTGGTACTGTCTGTTCAATTTTTCCATCTTTCTCTCATATGTGAAAGACAGGCCTGATCTGATTAACTGATGACAAATCAAAATCAGCCAATTTTCATTCCAAATGACTTGACCAATGATCAGCAATTATCTGACCTTAACATCTGATCTTGAATGATAAAAAGCATGCAAGACAAAGTTCCAACATTACCAAAATACAGAAACACGTCCTCGCCAGTCTAACAGTTTTATTGCCTTCCTACAAGAGATAACAAATTTGCGGTTTGCAATATTTGTGCAAAAAGAAGTCAGTCATGGAGGATTCTCTGCTAAAACTTTCAACAATATAAACCTTATTCAACATCTGAGAAGCTAACAGAAAAGGGACTAGTGTGAAGAACGAGCTGTTCAAAGGCTGAGGCGACCATCAAGCTTAGTCTAGCTCAGTCACCTACTCTCACACTCGGCCTCCAATAATGGCAGCACTTAGAAAACTCAACCTTATAATACTGACAGCAAGAACTTACTGTGACAGCAAAAATAGTGGAATTCGTAAGCCTGGACAACCAGCCACTTTCAGTTCTGGAAGATGTCACATTTTAGATCATTTAGAAGCACAATTCCATCTGCCAGTGAGTGTTTGTTGACTGATTTATTTGTATAATTAACTAACCAGGCATTAGATGTTTTGACTAAAATCACTTTGATTAGCCTTTCAGTGAATGTGTAGGTAGATCGGAGAAAAGGGATGCAGAGTTTTACCGAGCTGGTACATGAATATAAATCGTTATCAAGTGGACGTTGATTAGTTAGAAATTGTAATCAGCCCACTAATTGGCTTATTGGGTATAATGGTACGAGCCTAGCCCTTAGACCTAAATAAAATACTAATTACACATAATAATCATATAATGTGAATAGTGACTATACAGTTATTAATTCTGTAACAGATATTATTATCATAATGATTTTTTCCCCAAATTAAACAATGGTACAAGGATATGTATTTCACAGATGATTGCAAATCTCACACATAAACTGCTTAGTGCCGGTGTCTCGACCACAAAGATGCACTCAGAGTGACAGACGACAGCCGAGTAATCCAAAGAAACTCCCCGCCGACAGAACTGAAGAATGCATGAAGAAATTGTCAATAAAGATAAAAACGATATTTGAGTCCACAGCATCAGAGGTGAATCTTTATCTCTGTGAACCTCATACCACAAGAGATGCTGGGCCACTGGCTTTCTGGAGGACCAATAAAAGTCGTCGTCCTACCTGGGCCCTCCTTATACAAGTGGGGACAACGAGGGTCTGTTCAGTATGGCAGCATACGTCGTGGATGACAGGCGGACCAGACTGTCCTCAGAACATGCAGAGATGCTCATATTCGTAGATAAGAACCAGAAGCGTTGACCAAGACTGTCTCATTTTCTTCTGGTCATAGTCAATGGCTACAAATATCTAATTGAACATTTTATTTGATTAGAAATGTGGAGTATGATTAAGACATGTCTTTTGTTTTATTCAGCTTGTTTTTGTTCCATTATGTGTGCATTATGGGTAAATGTTCTTTGTCTATGCTGTATCACTTTATTATAGATTGTGAAGTTTATGCATGCCTAAAATTACATTTATTATTTAAAAAAAAAAAGGTGTTATTATTATAGGGCGTCACGGTGGCACAGTGGGTATCACTGCTGCCTCGCAGTTAGGAGACCTGGGTTTGCTTTCCGAGTCTCCCACGCAGACACAGGGAGAACATGCAAACTCCATGCAGAGATTTCCTCTGGGTGCTCCGGTTTCCTCCCACAGTCCAAACACATGCAGGTTAGGTGGATTGGCGATTCTAAACTGGACTTGGTGTATGGGTGTGTGTCTGCCCTGCGGTGGGCTGGCGCCCTGCCCGGGATTTGTTCCTGTCTTACGCCATGTGTTGGCTGGGATTGGCTACAGCAGACCCCTGTGACCCTGGGTTAGGATATTACAGATTGGATAATGGATGGATGGTATTATTATTATTATTGATATCAGCAGATCCTAATGGAATGGAATGGGTGATTAATATCGACACTAAAGACTCCGATCAGAGCCTCCCTACCCGATGATGTGTCTGAATTTGGGTTTCCACTTCTTAATTGCAATCTATGTGATGATATTTACATCCTCTAGAACCTAATGTGGACTAAAAATAAACATACATATCCGCTTGTGTTAGGGGGAACAGTGTTTAGCACAGCTGCTTTATTGTTCAGGTGTCCGGGGGTCAAATCCTGCCCACAGTTGTTCTACACAGGGACTCTGAATAGCATTTCTGGTTATTCTGGTTCTTCCCCTCATCCCCTAAAAACATGCAGGTGAAGTGGAGTGGTGACTCCAAATTGACCCGATGTAACGGTGGAAGACAGAAGGGCCCAAGATCATCTGCAAGTGAAGATTTCAAACCACTGCCAACTTGTCCAGGCCATGCTGCCCCAGCAAGTTCAGGCTGAGAGCAGAACACAAGATGGTTCACAGTTGGTCTCGTCCGATGCGGGAGATGGACGTCTGAAGTGGAGCTCCGCTAGCAGTGGTGCTATTTTTCATATTATTTGCTCATTATTCTGAGATATCCTGTATTTATTCGACCCGAGAGGGACCGCTACAGTATATGTAAACACATATAAACATGGCCAACAAGAAGGAAAGAACGAAAGAATCGAAGACTAAAGCTACATCCAAGCTGCGATCAGCAAGCCCTAGCTCGAGATACGGCCGGTCAGAGACAGACCTGGATCAGATGGGCGAAAGTACAGACTCCTCGGGACCACGGTCCGCTACATCGTCGCCGGCTGAGAGCGAAAAGGGGAGCGAAGGTGCGATCGTGAGTGCAGATGTGGATAGCTCGCCGATTGGAGAGGATTACCTGAAACTGGAAAAGGCCGGGAGGTCCGCGGCTTCAGTTACGCAATTACGCGGGACTGGAGCAGCGGGGACACCGCTTCAGCAGAGTCTGCTGCTTCATCTACGGCACAAGAAGGCACATTTGAGCTATCTGAACTGAAAGTGTTGCTCGCTGAGCTCACGCAAGATATAAAGGAAAGCGAGAAGGCTAATGAGAAAGCAACGGCAAAGGCACTTGAGAGACTGAAACAGGAATTAAAACAGGAGATGAAACAGGCCAATGAATGTCTGCGACAGGAAATCCAACAGGCAAATGAAAGGCTGCGACAGGAATTCCAACAGGCAAATGAAAGGCTGCGTCAAGAGGTCCAACTTGAACTTCGACAGGTGCTGGGCAAAATTGAAGAGCGCATTGAGAAAAACTCGCTAAACTGAGCACGCTTGCTGATCAATTGGAGCATCTTAGTGAGACATTCACGAATCGGATCGAAATAGCCGAACATCTAGCTGCCAGTGCCGAGGAAAGAGCAGTAAATGCCAGTTCGGAATGTAAAAAACTCGGAGAAAAACTTGGAGACAGACTGGCTGCTTTAGAAGATGGGAATAGAAGGTATAATGTCAGAATTGAAGGCCTGCCGGAGAATCGAGAAAGTTTAAACCCTGTGAAATTCGCAACTGAACTTTTTTCTAAAATAATCGGGGGCGACTTTAAAGCAGAATCTGAGATAGCAGCGGCTTACACAGACGCTGATCAAACACCGTCAGACCCGACCAAGATCTTTTATAGTTCGTTTTGAACGATTATCATTTAAGTTAGAGGTGATGGAACTCCTCAGGAAAAAAGGAAGATATTATATATGAAGATTGCCACATTCGCGTCTTCCCTGACTTCTCTCCAGCAACAGCTATTAAACGCGCAGCCTTCTATAATATTAAACAGCTACGGCAAGCCAATGTCAAATACGGCCTCCTGTATCCGCAAAACTGAAAGTGGAATGGCAGGGTCATTTCTATGTTTTCGCTAGCAAGGAGGAGGCAGAAAATGAGTTAAGAAAGCTGATCCCGGGACTATTCTGATACATAATTGTGAGTCATGGCGGTAAATGATAAAGCTAGGATTAATAATCTACTGTCTGATCTATTTGTTTTAAAATACGGGTTTTTATCAGCATATATTCTCATATTTATTATTACTTATTATTATTATTACTTACTTATTACTTATTATTACTTAGTATTACTAGGGCTAAATGTTTATGTTTTATTGTGCTTAATTACGTTTTCCTCCTCTTTTTTCTTTTCTAATTATTTCATGTGTACCCTAAATGAGACTGTTCAATATCATACCCTTGGTTTGCTGTTATTGCTATTACTGCATTAAGACTTGTTATGCTTGTTTTGGACACATCTTTAACACCATCACCTGGGTTTATTATCTGGGGATATCATCTTAATGCACTAAAATTGATGAAGATTATATGTATGTATATATGTGTATGTATATGTATATATATATATATATATATATATATATATATATATATATGTATATATGTATATATATATATGTATATATTAAGTGCAAAATTCTTTTTTCTTTTTTTCTTTTTCCTCTTTTAAAGACTATATTGGTAACAGATATCTCTATCTTTTAACCTTAAAGCGCCACTGCATGGGGGCTTGATGTGCTTTGGACGTGCTCTGTCTCTGGGTATGTCAGAGGACTGGGACTGCATGAAGTGGGTTTTAGCCTCACCTGGGGAGGCAAAAAGGGAGGGTGGGGGTTAAGGGGAAGAGAAAGAGAGCAGGCTTGATCTATATCTAATCTATCATCTCAATCTTTATAATTATAACTATCAACGTAATAATAAGCTGCATGGCAACAACTCTTGGGGGAATAGGAAATTAAGACCTAAACTATTTCACTTCCAGTTAAGACTATAAAATGACACAAAAACTCAGAATCAGTGTCTCCATGATGGGACAGTTAACTTCGTAAGCTGGAATGTTAAAGGCCTGAATCACGAATTAAAGAGAAAGAAAGTACTTTCTCACCTAACAGGTCTAAATGCTAAAATAGTATTTTTACAGGAAACCCACTTACTAAGTAAGGATCAGTTCCGCTGCAAAAGACTGGACTGGCCAAATGTTCCATTCTAGTTTTACAAAGAAAACTAGAGGGGTGGGAATTCTCATACATAGAACAGTACCATTTGTAGCATCAGATGTAGTATTGGATCCTGAAGGGAGATATGTGATGGTCATGGGAGACTTATCTAACTGTAAAATGATTTTGATAAATGTTTATGCACCTAATGTTGATGATAAGGAATTTATACAAAATTTATTTGCATCCATTCCCAATCTGAACACTCATAAACTTATAATGGCTGGGGACTTTAATTGTGTTCTAAATCCACTTTTAGATAAGACTTCCTCCACAGGGGAACGCAACTAACACCGCAAAGATAATTACAAAGTTTATAACTGATCACAACTTATCTGATCCCTGGAGGTTTTTAAACCCAAATTCAAGAACATATTCTTTCTACTCACCAGTACATCATTGCTACTCAAGGATTGATTACTTCTTTATAGATAATAACTTCTTGCCTAAGATTAAATCTTGTAAATACGATGCTATTGTTATTTCAGACCATGCTCCGATGATCTTGGAGCTGAAATTACTAAGCCCCATACACTCACCCGCAGATGGCCTCAATCCGCTTCTATTAGCTGACGAGAATTGTACTGAATTTATATCCAAACAAATTGAATTCTTTCTAGAGACAAATACATCCCCTGAGATCTCTGCAGGAATACTCTGGGAAACTCTTAAGGCCTTCTTAAGAGGACAGATTATCTCATATCTTTCCCACAGAAATAAATCCGAAGCGAAGAAAGTAGCAGAGATAAAAAGCGAAATTACTAAAATAGATGAAGAACATGCCAGACTACCAAGCGAGACTCTACATAAGAGGAGGCAGGCTCTACATTCAGAATTAAACCTCTTGACAACTAAAGAAACCGAACAACTAATTTACAAATCCAGACATCATTATTATGAACATGGAGAGAAAGCTAATAAGCTTTTAGCAACAAATTCACAAGCAAGATGTATGCAACGCAATCTCGTAATTACTAACACGAATGGAGATAAAATCATCGAACACAAAAATATAATGTACACTTTTAGAGACTACTATAAATCCCTATATACTACTGAGTTTAAAGAAGACAATATACAATCTAATGCATTTCTGGATAAATTACAGATACCACAAATTGACGCTTTTAGTGTGGAGGAACTCGATAAACCTCTGTCATTATCAGAATTACTGGATGCTATAAAGTCACTCCAAGGTGGAAAAGCAGCAGGCCCTGACGGCTACCCTGCAGAGTTTTACAAGAAATTCTCCGCTCAGCTAGCTCCCTCCTATTAGCAACATTTACAGAAGCCAGAGATAACCAATCTCTTCCACAAACCTTTCGCCAAGCACTAATCACTGTCTTTCCAAAACAAAATAAGGACTTATTACAATGTGCATCATACAGACCAATTTCACTTCTGAATAACGACGTTAAAATACTCTCTAAAATCATAGCTAGAAGGATGGAGAAAGTGCTCCCCTGTAATATCACAAGACCAAACTGGATTTATTAGGGGCCGACACTTATCTTCAAATCTTCGACGCCTGTTTAATGTAATATACTCACCAACTAAATCAAACACCCCAGAAATATTATTATCATTGGATGCAGAAAAAGCATTCGACATGATTGAATGGAAATACCTTTTACTATTTTGGAGAAGTTTGGGTTTGGCCCAACATTTGTGCATGGATTAAATTACTGTATACTAACCCAGAAGCTTCAGTTTGCATCAATAACATTTGCTCAGACTACTTTAAACTAGAACGTGGCACAAGACAAGGATGCCCTTTGTCACCACTGCTGTTTGCAATTGCCATTGAACCACTGGCAATACATTGTCGAAATACTGATCAGATAAAGGGGATTAGCAGAGAAGGACTGGAACAGAAAATCTCATTATATGCAGATGACATGGTACTGTATATATCGGACCCAGAAAATTCTGTGCCTGCAGTCTTAGCAGCACTCACAGAATTTCAAAAGCTCTCTGGTCTCAGAATTAATCTGAATAAAAGTGTACTCTTTCCGTGAATTCGCAAGCATATAATATTAGATTAGACACCCTTCCTTTTATCATTGCAGAACAGTTTAAATACCTCGGGTAAACATCACAAGTAAACATAAAGCTCTTTATCAACAAAATTTCGTCGTCTGCATGGAAAAAATTAAACAAGACTTGCATAGATGGTCAACCCTTCATCTCACACTAGCTGGAAGAATTAACACTGTTAAGATGAATATTCTTCCTAAGCTCCTTTTTATTTCAAAACATACCAATATACATTAATAAATCGTTCTTTAAGCAATTAGATTCAACAATAACCTCATTTATTTGGAATTCTAAACATCCACGCATCAAAAGAGCGACCCTACAAAGACAAAAGGCAGAAGGTGGCATGGCTCTACCTAACTTCCAGTTTTATTACTGGGGCAAATATACAGTCGATAAGAACCTGGACACAAATAGAAGAACATACACAGGCATGGACCGCAATAGAAGTAAAATCCTGCAGTACTTCTTTGTATTCCTTGCTTTGTGCTCCAATAAACACACGTTATCGGCAATACACTAATAACCCAATTGTGCTCCACTCACTTAGAATCTGGAACCAATGTAGAAAGCATTTTAAGACGGAGAAGCTTCTTTCTGTGGCACCCTGCAAAAGAACCACCTCTTTCAACCCTCACAAACATATGCAGTTTTAATATCTGGAAAAATTTGGAATTAACTTGCTTAGAGATCTTTATATAGACAACGTCTTTGCATCCTATGAACAATTACATTCCAAATTTAACATTCCAGCTACAAATTTCTTTCACTATCTTCAAATCAGAACTTTGTTAAACAGAACCTTCCAGATTTTCCTCATCTTGCACCCTCATCCACGCTGGAAAAATTATTGCTCAATTTCAAGGAGTTAGACTCCATCTCTACAATATATAAAATCCTTTTACAATCCCTTCCTTTCAAAGATCCAAGAGGACACTGGGAAAATGACCTCTCAATTAATATATCAGAAAAGGAGTGGAAAGTAGCAATGCAGAGAATTCACTCAAGCTCCATATGCAAAGCATACAATTATACAACTCAAAATTATATATCGAGCACATCTGTCTCGACTAAAACTCTCCAAAATGTTTCCAGGGCATGATCCAACCTGCGAGCGTTGCAACCAAGCCCCAGCCTCACTAGGTCACATGTTCTGGGCCTGCACCAAATTAACATTATTCTGGACAAAATTTTTAATTACCTCTCAGACAGTCTTGGACTCACAATCCCTCCTAACCCATTAACAGCTGTGTTTGGGGTTCTTCCAGAGGGTCTTAAAGTGGAGAAAGACAAACAAATTGTGATTGCATTCACTACACTGTTGGCACGCAGACTTATTCTGATAAACTGGAAGAACCCAAACTCTCCTCTTTAAGTCAGTGGGAAACTGATGTGTTATATTATTTAAAATTGGAAAAATCAAATACTCAGTTAGAGGATCTGTGCAGACTTTTTCAAAACATGGCAGGATCTAATCAGTAATATTTTGAAATGAGTTTATAAAGCACAGAGAATTTGTTGATTTAGGTATTTTTAAAGCCTTAAATTTTACACCATTTGGCTTGCTCTCTCTCTCAAGAGTGGGGATCGATCTGTTCTTAGCATAATTTTTTTTGTAAAACTTGATTGCTATGTATTGATTGTAATAAAATAATAAATAAATAAAAAAAAAAAAAAAAAGAACACAAGATGCTGAAAGAAGACCCTGAGACCCCCCCAGAATGTCATCATGGCTCGTACAGGTAGCTCCTGTCACTGTTAATGTCAAAGTGCACAAGATTACCATTAGAAAGATGAGGCACATATTAGGTGAGCACTGACTTGTGCAAATTCACTCTTATTTAGTGCACAGGGTGAGGATTTCATTCTTACTTATTTATTTCTTTTTGTGGACATTTCTACTTTAACTGCTGCACAATTTAAGAAATATACACGTCTTTAACAAAATATGACTTTTGATATTCTCATTGAACGTAATGTGCTGTTGGCCTAACATACGACACAGCTTCAGTCAAAGCCTCATGATGTTCAAGTCATGCACTCAACACTTTTTTCTTATTCACCCAAGTTTTTTCTAATTTATCATTTATTAGTAACCTTTTGGTTGTTGTCATGCACCCGAGCAGGTGGTCTTTATCCAAGTTCAATTAATCGTGTTTTCCACTCTCATTTCAATCTTCTAAAAACATCAAATCACTCACCGTTAGAATTTATAAACGCTCTCTTTCTTTTATATTTAATCACATTACTCACTTATTCCAACACTCCCAGGTGACTCTTCTCCTTCTCTCCCATTTCCCTCGGTGATTTTCTCTTCAGACTCTGATAACTCTGATTTCGCCTCTACAGAATTCTCCTGAGTAGCCAGTCGTCCCATATTAGTGGACCAGGGCTGTAAACCGGATGGAGATTCTTCACAGGCATCTTGCTTGAAAATATCCACAGTTTCATGCTTTTGAATATCAAGGCCAACGGAGAAATCATTGAAATCCTCAGCTTTAATGGTAGCAGTCACCCCCTTGCACTCCTCCTCCTCTTTAAAAACTGAAATTCGTTCTTCGTGATCCTCCAGCTTCACACGCACATCCTCTGGTGTAAGCCGCTCACAGTCCTCTTCTTTAATGCCCACCATTCTTTCATCCACACCATCTTCTTTGGCAGAGGCCATGCTCTGTGGGAAACTCTTCTCTCTCTTTAAATATCTGCCGTTCTCTGCTCAGATTCACTTCTCACATGGACAGCCCTGAGCTGGAGGCCATTAGACACCTCAGTGTGTGGACAAGTAAAATGGGAAAGCCCTGTGAAAATAAAAGTAGGAGAATTAACTTCATAAAGTCAGTAAAAATAATGAGCACACTTCAGGGTCACAGTGCCCTCCATGAGGTTTGGTTCAAAAACACATTTGTCTTGATTTCCTCCTCTGCCTCACAGTTTAAAATTACTAATCAAACAATTCAGATGTGATCGAAGTGCACTGCAGACCTTCATTAAAGGGGATTGGCATACATTTCAGTCCCACCATGTAGATATGACAACACTTTATCTACACGGCTCCATCATGTATGGACACAGCAATGGCAGGTCTATTAAAGCCATCATATTTAGGGCTTTGTTGGATATCCTCGCTGGACTTGAACTGCGCATCGGGAGCTTCATTCTGTTAAGTTGTTATATTCTATATCTTATATTTGAGCTCCTATTTGTGGGATTATGGAACCGAATCCTGACTGGGAATAAGAGATTTGGGGTTTGACGAGAGTGGGTTTGAACAGCTTTTTAAGCTCCAGATGTCATGATGCACGTTTTCAATCTGTAAACATTTAAGGTTTAAGAATCATGAGTAATAATTCACATAATTACAATTTCAGGTACTGAAGACCTGGGGCCTCATGTATAAATGGTGCGTACGCACAGAAATGTTGCATAAGAAAGTTTCCACGTTCTAATTGTGATATATAAAACCTACACTTGGCGTAAAGCCTCGCACATTTTCATGGTACCTCATACCCTGTCGTATGCAATTTCTGCGCTCAGTTTTGCATACTGGCGGCACCCAGTTTGAAAGCAATGCTAGTGTTCCTGTGTGATTTATGTTTCTTTTTTAGATCAACATCCCTTTATAAATACACTGAAATTAACTACATATTGTTAATTAGTTTAATGCATCTGATTGTAATTAACCTGTAACAATATAATGGTCCACAGAATGGTCAAACTATTCCAAATACCATAACTGCTTTAGCGTTGTTACTCTCACTGCACCTTCTTCTGCTTCTTCTTTCAGCTCCTCCCGTTAGGAGTTGCCACAGCGGATCATCTTTTTCCATATTACTCTCACTGCACCACTCGGAGTATTTATATCACTGTATCTGAGTGTGAATCATAGCAGCAGCTGATTGGAAAGAGAATTATCGGTATACAGCTTCAAGGACACGCTGTCTCAGCCACGGCAAGACGTTTTAAAGCCTTTCCTGTACGGACCTCGCTGTTCAGAAACATTTTCATCCCAAGAACTTTAAACGCACTCAATCAATTGCTCCTTGTAGAACTGTTTGTACTTATAAGTACAATCACCTCACTGTAAACTTGCACTACAGTTATAATATCTCACAACCTGCACCACTTCATAAAGTGCGTATTTACATATGATGATGATATCATTTTTAAGGTGAAATGCAGCAAAATATGTTTATTATATTATACAGGTAAAACTTTAACTTCATTTAAAGAATCTGTATTGTTAATAATTAAACATGTGAGGACACGGTGCCGCAGTGCTAGCAAGTTCACGTATTGTTCCTGCCTCGCACTGTATATTTACTGAAGCTGGCGCGACACTGGAAGGATAGACGGATAGAATAATTTAAACACGTACTATGAAGATATTTCAATGTTCCTTAAAAGTTTTGAAGAATCGTCATTGTAAGCTTACAGATGGCTTAATGTCTATTACAGAGCTGATTGTGTGGCGATTGGGTATTTGGGGAAAGAAAAGCAAGGACAGGAATTCAAGTTTAGTACGTTTGAAAAAGACAGTACTGCTACAATAAATTATTTCATCGAAAGTCACACATGGAGCAGCAGCATCTTGTGTGAGACAAGAACACTTACTACGCCATCGTGTTCCTATGTTTAATAACATGCTTTCATTCCAATCATGGATTCTGTGTCCTGTGGCAGAAAGAGAAAGAATGGAAGCACGTAGTGATTCACACACATACAGCACATAGAAGATCAAATACAAAACAAAGCATTTAACGTGCTACTTTAATTATGATGGGATTTGAGAAACTAGTAAATTAAATGATTTTAAGATGAAGTTTATGATGTTCTACTTTAATGACAAAATAATATACGTGATTAAAGTGGAAATTTTGAGATTAAAGTTTACATTTTGTGCTTTTTTCCCCATTGTGTGGCTATTTATAAGTTAAATGTTCACGTCTATTGTAATGTGCAGTAAAGAAATAAAAACACATTTATTTACTTCATAATACACAACAATAAAAAATGTTACAGACCTAAAACGATTCTCACCTTATTTTTTACAATAGAATTCTGCCAACCACAGCTGCCAGTTTTTCCCAGTAATTTTAACATTTTGTTTTCTTATAGTGTACTCTTGTGATGCTCGATACCAGAGAAGGAACAAAGTCCTACATGTGGAAATCTCATCTAAGGTTCAAGTCCTGACCTTCATCATTCACATCAAGTCTCAAGTTATAAGGAAGACATTCAAACCAAGTTAAGTCAAGTCGAGGTTGAGAAGATGTGAATAAAAATAAATGAAATAATGGTCTCCCTTAGACTTTCTCCAGTACTCAGATATGGGGATGGATATTTGATAAGTAAACCGCAAGACAATTACTATATTTTTATATTATGTATAGTAAAGAATCATCAACATTATATCAAATTAATAATCTATTGAACAATTATTATAAAAGTAAAGTTAAAACAAATCGGACTCTGATCTGCATGAATAAAAAAAATCGAGTATATATTCAGGTAAAATACCACTGTCGGTTAGCGGAAAGAGCCCAAAAGTTGATAGAAATCTACGGTTTGTACCAAATACTTAGATGCAAAACTTGGTTGACCAAACTGAAATCGTACTCAAGGTATCGAGTTTATACAAATACACACACCAGTCCAGAAGTGGTATTTTCGCACACATGGAGGTGTAAAACGTCGAGATTCATCAAAATTCTGAAATCGAATTTTTGGAGGATTCTACGGAAGACGAGAGAGGACGAACAACATCGTTATTTTTAAAATTGTTTCCTCGAGATAACTGACGAATTTGATCAAACTCTCGATAAAACAAAAGATCTTGTTATCCCGAAATTATGAAATAATTGTATCTGACCTTTAATGTTTAGCTTATTGAAGTCACGTCCTCTTTGAAATGGCAGAAGAACAGAACTGTATTGATCAGCGCGTCACATTTTTGTTCAATCGAGGGCTGACTCAGGCTGAAATACGTTTATAACTTAGTTTAGAAAATAATAACGTTAGTGCTCGTCAATTAAGAAGACGGTTAGCAAGGCTTCAGCTGTATAGGCGTCCCAATGTAAGCGAGCCTGATGCCAGGAACAAAGGGTAAGTTTGGTTTTCTCGAGATCGCGATGAAATTAGTCCGATATCTCGAAGAGACAATTAAAAAAAATAATAATAACGATAATGCACGTCCTCTCTAGGCTTCCGTAGGATTCCAATACTTTCTCTATATAAAAATCTAAAAACGTTTCCACAGTCAGCGCTATCTGTAATTAATCTAATTATGTTATTGTCTGGCTATTTCAACAAACATTAGTATAAACAGAACTTTCTCCGGGAAAACAATTCTTAATAGAAAGTAACGTCATTGGGATGTAAAGAATTGGTTCACTTTAAAGTGCCTGCCATTTGGATTAACGCTTCTTCTCATATTCCTCATATTGCTTCTCAAACACGATTTACTTAAAGAAAATAAATTTCAAAAGGCTCTTCTACTTCAAAGGCATGTGGCTACATAATCTGCTCTCATTTTAAAATAACTTCTTCACATAAACTTTCATATTTTAAATTAACAAAATACTTTCCCAGTCGCCCCTAATTTCCAAAGCCCAGCACTCGCAGAAAATGCCGTCTGTCCGTCTGCCCCCTTATTTGTGAACACTGTGGCCCATTCTCAGCTCCCCATGACTGACCCCCTGCTCACCACTGTAAAAAAAAAGAAAAGAGGACAGACAGTTGAGCTCCAGCCCATAATAGTCGAGTCGCGGCTCTGCAGCTTTCACATTTTGTATTTTGATGTTTCATATGGTCCGACACAAAAAGCCGGATTGACTTGAGTCCTGTTCGTCATTTAACACGGCCAGTAAGTCTCTAGTCTCTAGTAAGATAAAGTATCAAAGTTTACAGAAATACTGAAAGTAATTGTTAAATCGTACGAGCATCTTTCCGGAGAAGAAAATACCAAAAATGAAATAATTTAATTTTTTTTCTAATAGGTCTCAGAATGAGACAAACTGGTGGAAATGAAACCTGAACGCGCCCTGTAAAGTTACATTTCAACGCCACTTTAATAAAGTTTACCGATGACGGCTTTAAAGGAAAAAAACACAAAGAATACGCAGAGCTCGTGAACAATCAGAAATGAACGATGGGGCCGTGCGGGAGCGAGCGGCTGAACAAGCGCGTGCCCGACGGACAGAATAGTTCGGAGCATGCGCGAAAGCAAAAGGCGAAACGGCGCGGAGAAGCAATCCCTAGTTAACGCGCCTCCGCCAAGTCAGATGTAGAATTACATTTCACGGGACACTGATCGGAAAATAAATTAACGTATCAGCAGCTAAAAGTGCGCGACCCCCGTCATCCACAATAAACTCGCAAAGGTGCGATTTGCTGTGCCGCCTCCTCCTCCACGTAGCGCTCAATCCCCGACACTTAGAGCGAACCACGCGGACTCAGGCACCTCCTCAAATTTAAAGCCGCTCAGCATGTCGCGATCTTCCTCATTGCTGGCATTCCCACCCATACGCGATTCCCATGTTCGACTTTCTCTCACCTTCTGCACCTTTGCTTGATCTTCTAGCCGTAAAGAATTCTGAGCACGAGGGTCTCATAAGAGCAAACAGAGAGGAACTGCAGCACGCGGTAGACACAGTAGCTACTACGTCATTCACGGAACTCCCACAACACCACGGGACGCCCACTGCAAGGATGAGCTGCCCGCTTATTGTAAGGCAGCATCACTGAAGCGACGGCCGCTGTAAGAACGACAGCAATTGATGTTACTTGGCACAAGCAGAAATGTCTTTTAGTCTCAGACTTAAGCTATCGAAGCTTTTTAAATGAACGCAACTCATTTCAAAGCATCTTACCAAAACAGTTACTATTTCAAAAGGCTGCTTAATAAGTTTTTTTTTTTTTTCCCTCAAGAGTCACATTATACTGAACGTAAAAAGGCATATTAGCATCGGCCTGTTTCAGACATACATCATGAGAACAGTAATGTTAAGAGACACCGTTACCTTCTTACTATACACTCAAATACGTGGACGTTATAGCTGGAAATGTGTGGCATATTATTAATACAGAATTAACAGGCGTCATGGTTGAGCACAATCCTAGCAAGAGTCAGGGGTGAGGCAGAAACAATCCCTGGACAGGACGCCAGCACATCTCAGGGTGAGCCCACTCACAACAGCCAATGGAGTGGGGCAGGAAGACGGAACACCGGGAGGAAACCCACATGGACATGGAGGGAACATGCAGGCTCTGGGCAGAGAGGACTTGAGATCTGAACTCTGGTCACCTTGGTGAGACCACCGCCATTATTGGTTCTTTCTTTGAAACTTTTTTGTTTTGTGTGTAGTCATGTTTTAATCAGTACATTTTACGTAGTCTTAAAGATAATTATTTGTAATTATGAAGATTTGCCGTTTATTAATTTAATGTGGCTTAAAATGATTTATTCTTAGAAAACACAAACAGACTTTGCAGTTATTTGTACTTGTACATCTTTTTCTTTCAATCTTTTTTTTTCATTTTTACAACCCTGAATATGAAAACATTACCAATAATGTAATAAATAATGTCTTCCCTGTGTGGAGTTTGCATGTTCTCCCTGTGTCTGCGTGGGCTTCCTCTGAGTACTCCGATTTCCTCCCACAGTCCAAAGACATGCAGGTTAGGTGCACTGCCAATCCTAAATTATCCCTAGTGTGTGCTTGGTGTTTGTATGTGCCCAACGGTGGGCTGGCGCTCTGCCAGGGGTTTGTTTCCTGCCATGTGCCCTGTGTTGGTTGGGATTGGCTCCAGCAGACCCCCGTGACCCTGTAGTTAGGATATAGCGAGTTGGATAATGGATGGATGGATGTCGACAGGCGGAATGTACAATACGATAAGTAAGAGTTTAACTAACACAGAACAAGACCAAACCCCCTCCTCAATAGCTCCCCTTGCTCACCATTGGTCCATATTTTGTTGAATGAAAAAACAAAAAAAAAAAACTCTTATAATATTTCACTCAGGGAGGACCCCCGGACACAAAACCTGTGATCTGCTTATTGTGAGACCCCAACACAACCATTGTGTTCTAAAAAACAAATAAAGTGAAAGGAAGTCAATGAGCATCAGATATTGGTGAGTGATGAAGATGATGGTTAGAATGAAAACCTGCAGCCACAGTAGCCCTCCAGGACCAGAGTTGGACACCCCTGATGTACACACATGTAAATTGACCAAAGGGCACCTCACCAAAGAGCTGATGTCTTCTGATAAGGCATTTTGTGTGAAAAGACCCCCAATGTTGGCCACAGTGACCCTGCAGCTCTTCTCTACATGTAGGACTGAAGCCTCTGGAGAGTCAGACTCTGTGAAAGGTTGTGCTTGGACACAAAGTCACAGAGAGATAGAAATATGAAGACCCCCAGGCACAGGATGACTGAAGCCTTTAAAGACACTCAGCACATTGTGTTCTGCTCATTCTTGGTGGGATCTGCAGCTGAACACTTCATGGTGAACTTCTCTGACTAAGAAGACCTGAAGACTGTGGAGAAGTAGAACAACTGAGACATAAAGTGAGAGCTGGTGAGTCTACCAAAAGTCTTTAAACACCAGTGAGCCCAGTGTGCTGACAAGATGTGCCACTGGGTATGGTGGGCACTGAGTGGTGCCTTAGTGGGCTTCAGCAGGTCACTACTCGTCACTTTGTGTCACATTTAAACCGTCCTGTTCTAGTAATTCCTGCCCAGTGAATGGACTGATATCACCAAACGCCATCTTCACTGTCCCCATTCTGCTCTTTTCATGTGCAGGTCCTGAAGCTCCAAATGTCCTCCTGCAGTCATCTGAACCTCTGAGTGCTGAGGAGTTTTTACAGGTTAGTTTGTGTTCTTATTGATTTGGTGGTCCTGATGAGTATCTGTGACACTTAATTTCCTTTCCTGGTGTGACTGTGTGTGTGTCACTGTGTCACACAAGTGCTGGCCCACTTTCATTCATCTCACTTGATGTTATTTTCCCCTTTCTCTGTCCTCTTGTCTTTTCCACTCTCTTATTTTCTAAATTTCTATCACTGTCTTATCTCTCTCTGTTTCTAATTCACGTTCCTCTGTTCTTAAGGCACCACATTTTGAGAATGAAAGATGAGAATGTGAGATCACACAGTGTCCAGTGGTGCAGAGGGAATCGGGATAATTCTGACATGAAGTCTGTCACAGTAACAGGCTGATTCTGGTGTGACGATGGCCGCTCTGAGTCGTTGGCTGCTGCCTCTCACCTGACTAAGCTGTGCAGTCTTTACAAACAGATTTGGTCTGAGGGCTCCAGTCACATATGGAAGAATGAATCAGCATGTGGCATGGAGATATCTGCCATGATGAGATCCGAGTGGATTTGACTGTCAGGGTAGCTTCTTGACATGGCAGCAAACAAAGATTCAGCTCCCTCTATTCCTATGTGAGGAAAGACATCATCACTTATCATGACATTACACCGTAACAGGCTAAGGACCCTGTCTGGCCGAGGTCCATTTTATGCTTCATATTCCTTTTATAATAATATTAATATTCTCTTTAATTTTTTAATACAAATACTGATAGATAAAATTAATCAGAAGTGTATTGTTAAAAATGGCATCTCTGATTCATCTGCAGCTTCAAAATGTACTAACATTTTAACCAAACAGTCCATTTGTAGTACTTGCTACAATAGTGATAATACTGTAAACAGTAAGGTGGGACATTTTGGTGGTAAAGTGAGAGCTGCCACTGACATAGTCGCTCCTGAAAAGACAATTAAGAAATCCTCCAGCACTGTTACACCAAGGAAGACCTAAAGAGTGTCTGATTAAAGAAAACATGGAGGAGATCTGAGCGTAAATGGAGAAAAAATAATTAGTTATCCTCTTTGAAATATTGAACGCTAAAATAACAGAATACAACAACATAGTCCATCTGAAGAGGTGGTGCTACTCCTCTAAAATTATAGATAAAAATGCTGGTATTCTGAGAGTTTTATTCTCTACTGTTGATCGTTCGCTAAACCCATGTTACTTAATGGAATGTCTACAAAAAACTTCCAGTGAAACTTGTAAGAATTTTGCTGAATTTTTAATATTAAAATTAATGATATTAGAAATAATATAGGGAGGCACGGTGACGCAGTGATAGTGCTGCTGACTCGCAGTTAGGAGACCTGGATTCGCTTCCCAGGTCCTCCCTGCGTGGAGTTTGCATGTTCTCCCCGTGTCTGCATGGGTTTGCTCCGGTTTCCTCCCACAGTCCAAAGACATGCACGTTTGGTGCATTGGTGATCCTAAATTGTCCCTAGTGTGTGTGTGTCCTGTGGTGGGCTAGTTTGTTTCCTGCCTTGCACCCTGTGTTGGGTGGGATTGGCTCCAGCAGACCCCCGTGACCCTGTAGTTAGGATATAGTGGGTTGGATAATAGATTGATGGAGAAATAATACGGTACATCACCCCAAAGACCATCTTATTAAGTCTCGGAATTTAATTTTAAGTGATTTAAATTCATTTACCAGGATAGGTTTACCTGATCTATGAAGAATAATCTCTCAACTGACACCCTCCACCCTTCTCCTTGACTCAACACCAACTTCCTGACAAGCTAATTGATAATGTGCTTGATATAGTGAACTTATCATTAGATATGGGGGTCTTCCCAGACTGTCATAAGACTGCTGTTATTAAACCCCTGATCAAGAAACATAATCTTGACTCTTCTGTTTTTGACAATTTTAGACCCATTTCTAACCAGCCATCCTTAAGTAAAATCCTAGATAAAGGCAGTCATTACGCAGCTCAATGACCACGTGAATAAACTTGCTATTCTTGACAAATTTCAGTCGCATTTTAGAACAAATCACAGTACAAACTGCACTCGTTAAAGTAGTAAATGGCTTGTGGGTTAATGCAGACAGAGGCCATTTATCCGTACTCATCCTCTGAGATCTGAGTGCTGCATTTGATACCATCGATCACAATATTCTTAGAAATCGCCTTAGTCAGTGGGTGGGCCTCTCAGGCAGGGTCTTAAATTGGTTTGAGTCTTACTTGACAGGTAGAAAATTCTTTGTTGTGGTAATTATACTTCAGAGACACATGATGTTTGACACAGAAAATTGCACAGGCTATGTTAAGATCTTGGTTTGAGAAAATACATTTTAAATCCACTGATCCTTCACTACAACCCTAACCCTAACCTTGATTTAGTATCTGTGTCCTCACCCAAACACAATCCTAATCTTAAAATTGTAAACTTCAGTCCTAATCTTAAAAATTAGATTTTTTGGGGCCCTGAGGTTAAAAGTCTCTCCTCAGGGCCCTAATGTTAGCCTGTGTATTTGCTTGATTTTATCCTTTGACTGTTATACCTCATTTAAAGTGGTTTTAAAACCCTTGGTTAACTTTTTTAGAGTATTTTCAAATATGTTTCTGGTTGTTAAAGTTATAAAGGAAGGATGGTGTTTTCTGCAGTTCTAACATTGAACATCAAGGGGCAGTCTAGTTCGGACCACTTGCTGTTTTATCTGTTTTTTAGCAGATTTTTAAAATCCATTTTTAAAATAGGATTTGATAATTAATTTAGACAGACAACACTTTTCAACAGGATAATTATTAGATTTGGAGAAAAAAAGAGGAGGATGGATTGGAAACATAAATAAGTATTTGATTCATTTGTTAGTTCAGCGTGCCCGTCCATTGTTTTTTTTTACATTAATAGCCCCTAATCTAAACATTCCCTTGACATTCTATATGGTGTTCCACAAGGGTCTCTCCGGGGTCTGCTGCTCTTTTTGATCTCCATGAATCCTTAAAATCAGATTATCTCAAGGCATAATGTAAGCCACCACAGCTATGCTGACAACACACAACTGTATTTATCAATAGTGCCTGAGGATCCCGACTCTCTTAGTTCACAGACCTCAATGTCTTACTTGTGTTTCTAAGTGGATGAGTAGGAATTTTCTCAAACTAAATAAGGAGAAAACAGAGTTTTCATAGTTATTGGAAAAAATGGATATAGTGAGAGTATTATAAATAAACTTGATCTATTAGGCTTAACACAAGAACTACCAAAGCCTATGAAAAAACTCGATGTAGAACCGTTGTCGTCATCTGAGTTCACATCTGTTATTGCGCGTCTTTATGTGAAAACAGCAAAGTCAGATCTCTCGTGAACGTGACTGAGAGAATAAAACTGAATAAAAAAAACAGTTAACCTTTACAAGTATCATAAATTTACACCAGCTATTACAGACTGAAATCAAATGTATGTTTTTATTCTAAAATAGTAAGAATAAGAGCAGCTCACTTCTCAAAACAGACTCGTCCAGAGTCGAACCCATGAAGTTTTGATTACCAGTCAACAGTTGATACCGTTGCGCCCCCGAAGCAGTCGTATCAAAGGAGGGTTCTTTTTCTGCAGTTATATTCTTGAATAGAAGCATACTTGTTCTGTTATGTTTGTACCTTTTGTGAAAGTGTTTATTTGATATCTGCACTTCAGGCTTCACACATTATACACTTCATGTCTTGATTTTCTCAATTATTACTAAAACATGAAAAACATTTCTGTTTTAACGATGTGTTTACATAGACTGTTGTAGACACGAAACACACATGAAATGTATGTGTTCCAAATAACGATATAATATTTATAAAAGGTGTCCTTTTGCTTGACTTCTCACTCTATACAACTCTAAGCAAATGACACGCAGGTAAACAGACTTGAGCTGAGAAAACTGTGCGGTGGGGGGATATGATAGTAGGCTGCTTGCTGCTTATCGACACATTTACAGGACAAAAGACGCTGATGGAGAGGTGTGAAGGGATTTAAGGTGGGACGGATCTACAAGTTTTTTCGTACACTTTGATAATTCTGGTGTTAAAAGTCAAGACAGTGGTAAAGAATTTAGAGGAAGTTTATTGAATCAATTATTGACCTAAATTGTAAATCACAAATTAATCAGATTTTCAGGACAGCATTTTTTCACTTAAGGAGTATGGCAGAAGTTAGACCCCTTATAACTTTACAAGACACTGAAAAATGAATTCAAGGTCTTATATTTTGTCGACTAGACTACTGCAATACACTCCTCTCAAGACCACCCAAAAAAAAACATCAATTGGATACAACATGTGCAGCATGGAGCTGCCAGAATCTTAACTAGGAAAACAAAATTTGAGCACATCATTCCAGCTTTGATGTCAGTACATTGGTTACATGGGCCATTCAGAACTGACTTTAAAATACTTCTTGTTATACAAAGCCCTAAATCATCTCACTCCATCTTATAATTCAGACGGCCTCTCACCTTAAACTCCAAATTGTAACCTTAGATCATTAAATGAGTGTCCGCTTAGATTTCCAAGAGCTAAACATAAAAGAAGTGGTGAGGCAGCCATCTCCTGTTATGCAGCTAAAATCTGGAATAGCTTATCGATAAACTAATATGATGGTGCACTTTAAAAAACTGATAAAAACCCACCATCCTTGTTTGTCTGACTGATTCTCTCTGCCTGCCTCTCCTCAGACTGACGATGGCTGAAGCCCAGCTGTTTGTATCACAGGATGAGTTCACCTGCTCGGTGTGTCTGGACACCTTGACTGACCCTGTTGCCATCCCTTGTGGTCACAGTTTCTGTTTGAAGTGCCTCATGGACTGCTGGAATCAGAGCCAACTGTTCAGCTGTCCTCAGTGCAGAGAGAACTTCACCATAAGGCTTACATTGCGAAGAAACTCTCTGCTGAATGAAATCCTCAAGAAATTCAAGAAGACAGGACTCAGTTCTCCTCCATCTCAGAATTATGCTGGTCCTGGAGATGTGGAGTGTGACTTCTGTACTGAGAAGAAGTTGAAAGCAGTAAAGTCGTGTCTGACCTGCCCGGCCTCCTACTGTCAGACTCACCTGCAGCCTCACTATGAAGTAGCAGCCTGGAAGGACCACAAGCTGGTTAATCCTGATAGAAATCTAAAGGAGAAACTCTGTGAGAAACATCAGAAAAGTCTGGAAATATTTTGTGAAACTGATGACGCATGTATCTGCACGATGTGTGGAGTGACTGAACATAACGGTCATAAAATGGTCAAGCTGGAGATGGAAAGAGAAGAAAAAGAGGTAAGTGGAGTTTAGTTTTCAGTAGATACAAACTAAATAACAAGAGTTAAGGGTTTTGTGAATTCAATGTAGCAGAAGAATCTATTCAGCCATCTTATAAACTACTGGCAAACTACAGCCTGCAGACCAGAATGGCCCCTGGCAGAGGTGTGAATGGCACGTGGGCTACTCATAGAAATATCTGACTTTCCAGCCCTCATGAGGTGTCCTTAAGAAGATGATGCAGCAGTTGGTTGGTGTAAGTGTAGTTAGTCACCATGCAGTGTCCTCAAAAATGTAATTCAGTTCCCCGAGCTTTCACCACAGGAATGGAGAGAGTCTGTAGTGTGGTGACATGGAGGGTAAGTGTGTTTAGCTGCACATTTGACTTTGGGTGTTTTTATGTAATTTGAGTTTGCTGATCTCAGGCCTTTTTAAGACACACGTTCTAGTCACATGTCAAACAATCAATACTGAACTACAGAACCAAGTCTAAGTTTCTTACAGTAACTTCAGATGAGAATTTTCAATGTTGTATTACTGTATTTATATTCTCCTTTGAATTAAAATGAACTGACTGATTGTTCTCCCTAATGTATGATTGTGAAGTGAACTCTGACCTTTAAGAATGTGATAACCCCCAACCGCAAGTCCAGCAGGTGTGACATTAACTTGTGAAGAAGTTCATTTGATCATCTGTGCTGGGGGTGTCCAGCTCCAGACCTGGAGGGCTACGGTGGCTGCAGGTCTTCATTCTCACTCTTTTCTAAATTAGTGACCAGTTGTTGCTATTAATTAACTTGTTTTGTTTTCATTTTAATTTACTCGCTATTTAAGACTCGGACCCCTCAATTGTTTTATTCTTTCCTTGATTAACAGCCAAACAATAATAAGATGCAAAATGAGACAACACATAACTAGCAACCTGAGTCCATCATATAATATCTGACAATAAATAAAGGTGAAGGTCTCAGTAATGTTGATCTGCTCAGGTCCACAAAACATTTGGGCTTTTAGAAGAAAGAAAATCAACAGTTTTAGAAACATCTGCTCTGGCAGAATGAGAGCAGCAACAAGCCACAGAATTAAATAACAAGTTTAATTAATTAGAAGAATTGGATTCTAATTAAGAAACTGGTTGTAGTCTGAGGCTCTTACTTAGCCTCACATCTCACTTTTGTTGGCTGATATTTAAGAAAAAAATAAAGAAATTTAGAGGATTTAGTCTTAAATGATAACTCAATTAAAATGAGTGGAAAAGAAGTCAATAAACAGCTGAAATTGATCACTGAGTAAGAAAGAGTCAAAAAGGAAAAGCAGCAGCCACTGCAGATGTCCAGGATCGGAGCTGAACACTCGTAATCTCTGCCAATATTAAACTGACCCATCAGTAGCACACAATGAGAATGTTTAGTGTGGTCAGATAAAAATCAGGTAAGTTCAGTCAGGTGTAATGACCTTGTGGCTCAGGAGGATTGTAAATTAGTGCTACAAGGGTAACTGATTGTGTTTTAATATCCAATACGAGCCTCAAATGATGTGAATTCACTGACATTCTGAGAAGACATATTCACTTCACTACAGGACCACATTCTTTACAGACCTTTTCTGATTTATGAAGCAAAATAAAACCTTTTGGTGCTCCTTCAAATAAAGGAATAATGTCAGATTGGCTAAGCCAGGTCTCAGTAAGTGGATATGAAGGTAACTGTGTCCTCGGTAGAACGTCGATAATTAAAACAACTTTACTTAAAGGTGAGCAAAAGTTTAGAAAATAACACATTAAACAGCACTGAAATGTATGGACTGGTCTTATATTATAGTGAGCAGGAAAAAGGATGGACTTGTGTGCACCCAAGAAACCTACAGGGTCAAGATATCCACTCCTTCCTATAATTAGTTTCTGGAGGTCAGAGACCTGTCTGCTCTCTGTCTAAATTAACTTCTGGCCCATTACAGATCACTTATTGCCTCTGGTGTGGCCGTAAAAAAGGCTGCAGTGAACCCCCCAAAGGGTGACGTGGGGCCAGACTCTAATAGCTGAAGACCACCTGTAATGGAGCTGGATGTGGGTGCAACGTTCAGTCCACAAGGTGCACAAGTGAATTAAGCCATATGTACAGCATGTGTGTAGTCTTGATGAAGAAGGGAATCAACTGATCAAAGAATACCCAGCAGTCATAATTATTATGGTAACACGTGAGGGCCAGTGAGTGTGAAACCTTAAAGACTGTAAGTTGCAGTATTGCCCCAGGGTGGCCCACTTCCACAAAAGTCAAGAAGTCAAGAGAAAGTGAAAAGGATCAGGACAAAGAAACATAAAGAGCAGTGAATGTCATTCCATGTGTGCCAAAGAAACTCTTCATGGACCCTGAAACAATCAGGACAAGGCATCACTTCCACGTAGAGTCAGTAGGCACCAAACCATAAATACATGACTTGAATTCTGAGACCTACTGACTGTAACTTGGAACTCAGAATAAAGTCAGCCAATGAATGTTGGGTATTGACGTTGCCATAAATGAAAGTGGTAACCTGAGTGAAGGAGAAGACTTTAGCTGTTGTAAGGGTCTCTTTATAAATTAGTAGTAAGAAAACGAAAGTGGGCTTGTATCAGTTTAGAGCAGTAACTCACACACACACACACACATGCAGAGGGGATATAAAAACACTCAAACAATCTGAACAAATCCACACCGCCATGACAGTGCAGGCTCTGAAAACTTGATAAGTAACTAAGAACTGATCATCTAACGTTCTGAAAATCCAGAAGTGACGAGAACATTTAAAAGCCCATCCTGAACCAATGAGGTTTCACTGGAAGTTTTTTTAGATGAAAATTAGAAAAATAGAAATCACAAGTTATGTGACAGAAAAAGAATAAAAGTACATCTTCTGTTATCCTTTTGTATGAACATATTATATTTTTTGGCTGGGCATTGTTTCCCAGGTGGTCCCTACAGGAAGTTTGCATGTTCTCCTCATGTTCACTTGGGTTTTATTTTGGTGTTCCAGTTTCCTTACATAAACCAAAGACATGCAGAGCAGATGGGGTGGCGATGCTAAATTAGCCTTTGTGTGTGTGTGTGTGTGTGTGTGTGTCTTCACCTCCTGATGGACTGGCACCTTTTCCAGGTGTTTTCCAGTGTTTACTGGTTTAGGCCCCAACTGCCCTGTGACTTTGCTCCTGATTAAAGGGTTAACACAATGCACTGATGGATTGATGTTTGGATGAATTGATGGATTCTTTATTGCAGCAGGTGTGTGTCGATGAGTTGTTGATTAATAATTCATCACCATGTTGGGGCCTCAGACAGAGAAAATGAAAGCTGATTTGTGTGGACTTTTGACAATTTATGAACTTCAGCCATAAACTGAGCAGAATTCTAAACAGTTCTGAAATTCCAGCGTGAATGTGAAACAAAGACCCCCACACTGGATTTACTGTTTGGAAGTTTTGTAATTTAATTTTTCCCTCTGCTGCGGTGGGTTGGCACCCTACCCAAGATTGGTTCCTGCCTTGTGCCCTGTGTTAGCTGGGATTGGCTCCAGCAGACCCCCGTGACCCTGTGTTCAGATTCAGCGGGTTGGAAAATGGATGGATGGATGGATGGATGGATTTTTCCCTCTGCAGTATCTGAGTTTCCAGACATTTTGATATTTTTGGATGCTCAATAAGCTCTTGACAGAGTTGAGTGAGGACATCTGTGCACTTTGTGGTGTAAATCTGAGGTTGGTCTCAATGTGTTTGCATGGATTATGCTATTTATTGTAGTCGAGATGTCTTAGTTTGATTTAATAAAATTCATTAGAGTATTTCAGTTTTCAATATTTCCATTATCAGTGAAGTTCATACGAGTTATTAAAGATGTGAAGGCTGTCACTACCCACATTGAAGGATCGCAGCGACCTGAGTAACAAGTGTCTGCTCTGCCCTTTCTTCTCAAGTTCCTTTGTGTTCTGAGTCCAGTCCATTCTGTCATTGACGTGGAACACCAACTTTGTGTAAGAGTGGACCACCTCTTCATCCACTCCCTGAATAGTGACCAGACATAGAGGATCTTTGGTGTGTGAAAGTCATTGAGCAGTTTGTTGGTTTTGCTGATGTTAAATTCGAGACAATTCCCAAAGTTCTCCCCTGACTCTTCTCCCCTTTCTCATCCCCTCATCAACACACCCCATAAGTGCAGAATCATTTGTGAATGTCTACAAGTGACCTGACCTGCTGTTATACAGTGACCTCTATAATGTTTAACACAAAGACACATTTCTCCTTGATTCACCCCTCTGCTCCACAGTTTAAAATTACAAATCAAACATTTCAGACATCGTGATTAAAGAGCACACGGCAGACTTTCATTTAAGTTTATTTACTGACATTTCAGTCACACACCACTTTTTCTACACAGTCCCATATTTCAGGGCACCATAATGTTGGGGACTCTTGGCGTCACAGGTGTTTGTGATTCCTCAGGTGGGCTTCATGGCTTCATAAGACCCCTCGGCTTTCTTCTGCCCTTTGGGGTCTGTAGCTGCCTTTGTTCACCACGATGACAAGAGCTGTGACAGTGACAGTCACAGAAGTCATTATGAGGCCGGCTTGTCTGACTTCTCTTCTATAATCTGGTTGTGGTCCTACAATGAGCTGAAGGTCAGATGTTGTTATTTCTCATTTTTGTTCTTTAGTTTCTATTTTGTTTTGATGTATTTGCACAAATCTGTGTCCTCCTATGTGGTAGTTCTGTATTTACTGAGTGGTCTCATTTATTCTTGCATTTTGCCTTGTAGTTTGTACTGTTGTGTTGTATTTTTGAGGAGGCCATGATGGATTGTCCATCTAGCTCTGTGAAGAGGATTACTTGTGTTTGACACTCACTGCATGCCCAGCCTACGTACAGGGTGGTCTCTCTCTGAATTGCCTCTTAAGATTTCTTCCATTTTCTTTCCCTACAAGGTTTAGTTTGGAGTTTTTTCTTGTCTTCTTAGGGCTTTTAGAGTGGATGCTCACAATAGCAGGGCCTGTTAAAGCCCACTGAGACACTGTTTGGATGATTTTTGAATATACAAGAAAAATAAAATTGTTCTTTCCAGTTTGAGGTGTGCAGAGTGAAGAGTAAAGCAGGCAGGCCTGTTCCTTGTGCTGCTCCAGTGTTGCTCACACAGTCCTTGAGTCTACCAAACTGCACTCTGCCTGACAGATAGTCCATCATCAGGACACCACAGGCTCACCCACTTGCAGATCTCTGAGCTGACCCCTTAACAGGGATGGCTGGGTGGTCTTGAAGGCTCTGGAGAAACCAAAAAACAAAAACATAATAAACTTTTTGTTGAAAAAAATCTCATCTAAACAAAACAAATGGGGTGAGTAATATATAAAAATATCATTTTGAGTTTTAGAATTCCTTTAAGTTGTCTGAATTCCTGAACTCAACAGAATCGTTTGTGTATTTCGTGTATCTTACTAGAGTACAGAAAATGACAAAGGCAGACAACGTCCTCACATGTCCAACTCAGGATATCAAATGGCCTTGTAGATCCTCTAATTACTGACATGACGTGTTTAAGTCCTCCTGGCCTTTCACCAGTTTCTTTACTTTACACTCCAGTTTGTTTTTATTATTTTTGGTGTTGTGTGAACTTCACATTTCCCAGTTTGTCGATGTGATGTCTTCTAAATGTCAAGTACTACTCACACACCAGCGTGCCTTCAAACTGTCTTCTGTATTTGATGTACTCTTCAAGCCCAAACTCAGTCTTGCGTCAATTAAATTAAACCTTTCTTTTAATCTTTATTGTCATTCCTGTTTGTTAAATTAAATCTAAGCTGTGTCATGAAATGTCAAACAAATGTGTTGTGAAAATGTCAGGAGTCAGAAAGAGAAGAAGAAGTCACAAAGTGAACGTGAATTCTGATCTGACCACGCGTGTCCTCTTGTGTGTCCAAACAGAAACAGCTGGGGGTGACACTTAGTGACATCAAGAGGAGACTCGAGGAGAGAGAGAAGACACTGAAGGAGACGATGAGGGCGATGGACGAGATGAAGGTGAGTGGAATAGGAAGAGAGCACTTAATATCAAAGATAGGAGAAAAAAATGAGAACTTGAAGAGCAGGAGAGCTTCACTGGTGATGATGAGTTGGGACACGAGAAGGGAGAGTTAGAGAAGACGTGTTGTGGTGTCCTTCATGGCCTTTCACTGTTGACAGAATCCCAGGTGTTACTCAGTGGAGATTCAGACAGCATCACCCTAAAGTCCTCTGATATTCCATCAGCTGCTTAAAGGGGACTTAACTCAACTGACAGAAACTCACACTGAAGGTCGACGCTGATGTTCTGAATTAGATCAGCAGGCACAAAGTTCCATTTTTTAAATAATTTTTAGTTTGTTGTAAGAAAATAACATTACATACAATCAATTTGAACTTATACAACAAATGACTTTCGAAGTCAAATTAGAAAATAAAATTTAAAAATAAATCAAAGTTTACACTGAAAGCAGGAAAAAAAAAGATAAAATCTGCAAAACAGAATTCAACCAGCAGCTTAGAGAAATAGAGGAGAGCAGAGAGCAGAAAATACCAAAGGAAACTTAAATAATAAATAAAGTAAAAAGGGAGAATATCCTTTTCTCCTGATATGAATGCTTTTTCTAAAGTTTTATTAATTAAATCTTACCTTATTTTAAAAAAGTGAGAATTTTATTTTGTCCAGTTTCAGATAGTGAAGAACATCTGTGACCCAGTGACTTATTACAGGTGGGCTGGGGGGTCTTCAAGTTAAGCAAGACAAGTCTACGCGCTCATAATGTGGTAAAGGCAGTTACAGTTAATGTGTCCTCCTCCACTTTAAGCCCCTCTGGTAGCCCACCAAACGCAGTTGTTAATGAGTTAGGAGTGATTGTGACCCCAAGGCTGTCTGAAAAAATATTCAAACACTTTGGCTGAAAATGATGTAACTTGGTGCCCTCCTAAAACATGTGGCCCACTGAGGCTCGAGCTCGACTGCCACACTTGTAGGCTTGATCTTACCCTAGATACATTTTGGACAATTTTAAATGAGATGTATGTGACTGATTAATCTCATCTGCTTTGTTGTTTCCTCCTAGAATTCCTGCTTATTAGTGATGCATGAAATCCCCTGTCTACACCCATGCTGACCGTGACATTTTTCAGCCATTGTTCCATCCTCTGGATGTTGTTCAAAGTCTTGTTTCATGTTGTTTTTTGTTTATTTATTTACGGTATGTTAATGTAGATTTTGTTGAGTATGCACATTATTCTTTGGATGTGATCCTGTCTATAAGCTGCCTGTGTTACGTTCCATTTGGCTTCTGTGTGGCTCACCAAGAGGCAGGACCACCTGCCAATCACTGCCAGGAACTGCCCTTCCACCCTATAAATCTGGAGGGTCTCTGTGACGATGTGGGTTCTGGCTCCACGCTCCCTTTGATGTTTGAAGCACTTGAAATCCAACACCGTCGATAATGTAACCGAGTGAGCTAGTCAATGGAGGCAAATTACTGAGCAAGGGGAAGGTAGAAAGTGCAAAAGTGCTTTTATTAAAAACCAACAAAAACAGTGTTCCATAAATAGTGCAGATCTTCAAAATTCATTAAATAAATAATCCATAAAAAGAACGTGGGGGATAAAACCAATAAATAGAAAAAAAAACATCCTTAAAACCAGAGGTTAAAATCTTCTCTTGGAAGCAGTCTTAAAAACAACAAACAAGCTCTGGCGGCCAGTCGCCTTCACCTGGTCACTCCCGCTACCTGATCGCTCAGCGGGAGCGACATCAACACAAACACCTGGGTGTCGGCCTAACACCCAGCTTCCACGCAGCTGTCCACGAGCGCTCGATCGCGTGCTGACCACACTCACGCACCGCCTGCTTCCTCTCCTGCTCCCGGTAACCTCCGTTCTCTCCTTTCCTTTTTTTCTCTCTCCATTTTTTTTTTTTCTCTCCGATCGTTTCCCCTCCTCCACACCGACTCGCACTTCTTTTTAAAACATGAGGGGCCATCACAGCTGTAGCATTAGCCACGGGAGCAATCACGAATGTGGGCAGTTCCTCACCTGTGCGCACGGTGAGAAACGCCCACATCGACGACTGCCCCGCGGCTCGCTACAACAACGCCCCCCTCACGAAGCCGCCTCGGGTGCGGTGATTATTTTAAATGAATGGCCTTTTCTCAATGAGCTGTGGACCCATAACACCACAGTCTCCCACAGTTCCTAGCACTTCATTATGTTTACGCTCTGTGAGTTTGGTGAGTTCTTGTGTTCTTTTGGCTGTGCCCAAATAGTGGCTTTCTGACCACTATGTCACTACTAATCCTCAGCTTTGCACCTAAGTCTTGAAATGTGACCTGCAGCACTGACAGTCTGATTATTTAATGAGAACTGAACATCATTTACAAGGACAACTGGATCCTTCCTTCCCTGCTCTGGCAACCAGGGAGGTTTTCCACACCCAGATATTGTCTGGGAGGTGGACTCCAACTGCCTTTCCTTAAATGAATTAAGTACCACCAATCACTGCAACAAATTCAAACTGTTCTTCAAAGTATCAAAATACCAACAATTGTGTCTTGTGATTGGTTATTCTTATTAGGTGACTCGATTCTAAATCTTTATCCTATTTATTCAGATTTATGTGGAAAGAGATGTGGAAGAAAATGAGAAGAGCTTCACTGATCTGATAGGTTGCATTGAGAAAGCTGACAGGAAACTGACTGAGAAAATCAAAGAACAAGAAAAGAGAGAAACGGAGAAGGCTGAAGGAGTCATGGAGCATCTGGAGAAGGAGATTGAGGAGCAGAAGAGGAGAGAAGCTGAGCTAAAAGAGCTTTCAGAGACCAAGGACCATCTCCACTTCCTGCAGGTGAGAGCAACGCTACACAGGGAGTCTGATCAGACTGCGGTGTGTGGGACCTGAGAACATTTAGAGGGAGATTGAAAAGATCTGAGGATTTTGTACAACATGATAAGAACAGGCCATTCAGTTCAACAGAAATCATCTTGTCATATTTTTTTTTTAAATTTCCAAAATTCTAGATTCAAAAATCTCAGCTGCTTCCTTCATGTTCATGACAGGCAAATGAATCTAAAGGTTTTTGTGTGAAATGAAATGTAAAAGAGGACATCTAATAAAGGATGGTGCCAACTCTTCTGTCTGAGACCCTTCTGATGTCTCCTTCCTTCAACGGATGAGATTCAAATCCTTCAGCATTTCCTCACATCTCAGACTCTTCAGTCAAGTCTTGTCTCTCATTCTTGTGTGCTTGTATCTCACACTACACACAATAGTCCTGATGTTGACTGTGTTTTACAGACATTAGGGAGATTCTCTTCTTGATTTATCATCCACACATTGTAGGCGCCATATAACTCAGCTTGCCGTAGCTTTCTCTCCATTGTGTAGTTGATGATGGTTATGTATCTATCACACTTCTGAGCTGCTCACCTTCAAATGTATAATCGTACTGAAAAGATTTCTCCCAAGTGCTAGTCTTTACATTTCATTTAATTAAGTTTGTCTCAGAACAATAATAATCCCAAGGCCTTCTTTTGTGTGCCAAGTAAATTCAGGACCCACCTGACCCCTCAATCCCTTTATCTTGATTTGCCTCTCATGGAGTCCTGCGTGAAAAGCTCATTATGGTCACTAATCTCTGATCCTCCACTACACTCCACCAAATATCCTGTTATACATAACCAACAAGTCAATGACAGGTGTTCTCACCATTTAAACCCAAGCTGACTGCCCATCACACTGATCCTTAATTCAGATGAGCCCCCTCTTATCAGCATTACTTACTTTTTAATGTCTCCTTTCTGAAGTTTCGTCCCCTCTTCTCTCCTGATGCAGACTTTCTCATCTCGCTGTGTCCTTCCTGCTGATGGAGACTCGCTGAGCTTCACTGTCACGACTGATTTCTCATCTGAGAACCTGAGAAAGGAGCTGTCAGGTCTGAAAAAGGGTCTGGCGCACATCAGCCAGTGGGTCATCATGACAAGAACACCATCAGGTGACATTGTGTTTATTGTTGAAGTCCATTAGGAGGACCAGAGTGACAATAAGAGGGCATCCTTTGTGATTAAGGAAATTTTACTGTGTAGTGCCTTTCACAGTCATTAGCTGAGTGACAACAGACTTTGACAATAAACTGCTGCTTTTAATCAGATGTTTTGGAGTTGTACATTGAAATATTAAACTCCTTATACTTTTTAAATATATATTCTAACATAAGTGTATAAGTACATTTTTCATTTGACATTTGGATTCTTTATATTTCCTTTGCTTTGCTCAACTTAAGATTAATGAACAGAAATCTGTTTTAAAATAGCTAAGCCGGCTCAGAGCACAAATGAATTGTTTATTTGAGAACAGTGAAGACGTTAATAGAATCAAATTGAGCTCAACGTCAGTGCTATATAATATCAGAACATCTGAATCTGCTCCTGCTGTCTTCGGTGTCCATTACTTTCTGTTGGATGGAGTCCACAATAAAAGTTCACATTCATCCATTTTCAGCTGTGCTCCCCCTGGGATCATATGTTTTATATTCCTGCTGTTGTTTGCTCAGAAGTCGTGTCTCCCACCAACACTTAAAAGGATTTTACAGACCAAAAGCATTTTATTTGATATATTTTGGTGGAGAAGATAAGCAAATTGGAGGACTACATCAGAACTCCTCTGTCACGGATCTGTGATGAACACTCACTTCTGGTGGGATTTTATGCTGGTGTCCCAGATGAGGTGCAACTTAATTAGCTGGCAAAAGAAGTGAGGTCACTGGTCTGTGAGCTCAATGAAGACATAGCATTAGCAGGAGCAGCACCCTCTCGATTCAAGATGGAATTTATTTCCTCCTCGAGTCTTGAAGATGTCCCCAACTGATGTGTTTGTCAGAACAAAATACAAGCCATGAAATCTAAGGGATCTTCTCTAGAACCCCCATGATCTAACTGTGGTGAGGCAAAGATCAGGGCAAGGGGATAACAGCGTTGAGTTTTCCTAGCAGCACAGATGTTTATGGAAGAGTGGCCAGGCAGAAGATACTCTCGAGTAAAAGACAAATGGCAGCCTGAGAGCATCAAGGGAAAGATTCAATGATCTGATGAGGCAAACATTGAACTCTTTAGATAGAAGATCAAGCAGGATGTCTGAAGAGGACCAGGCACTGCTCACCACCTGCCTAATGCCATCTCTACAGTGAAGATAGTGCTGAGAGCATCAGGCTATAGGGAGAGAGTGACAGGTCAGTATTAAGAGAAGGAGCAGTGCAGTCGAATACAGAGAGGACCTTAAAGAAAACCTGTGACCTTAGACTGAGAACTGAAGACTGCAGCCAAGACAACTCTGGAGTGGCTTTGTAACAAATCTCTGAGTGTCCTTGAGTCACCGAGCCAATGTCTAATACCCATGGGACATGTGTGGATAAATCTGAAGATGGCAGTTCACAGAAACTTTTTTTGAAATCTAACAGAGTTTGAGAGGATCTGCCAGGAAGAATGGGATCAACTGGCCAAACCCAGGAGTGCAAAGCTGGTAGTTACACTGAGTCATGAAGACCACCAAAGGGGCTTCTACAATCACCTGAATTAAGTTTCTGAATAATTCAAGGAAGGAGAAATTTCAGTTTCATTTTGTAATATATTTGCAGACCTTTCTGATAACTTGTGCTGACTTTGTCATTATGGGTTACTGAGTGTAGATTGAGGAACACAAAAGGCACATTAAAAAAGTGAAGAGATCCAAATATGTTCTGATTATCTGCAAACTTATTTTTAATGTGAATTGTACATAAGGACCAAGAGAAGATAAAGATTTGGGGTACCTTAAGAAGCAAACTCCATATAAATTGATGGAAAAAGATAAGAAACAGTTTGTGAAATGTTAAGCTCAAAATAATAAAATAAGGGTACAAAATGGTGGCAGCGCCCATTATGAAGAAGACGGGCCAGAAGGGATAGGGACAAGGGACAATGGCCCAGAGGTGACATCAGCCCTTACCTCAACGTGGAATTACAACCAGATAAGACTTTGTATTGTCTGCCATGCGCACGTCTGACAGAATATTCTAAATTACGTTTTACCTAATTTCTTATTTATTTCATATTTTGTTTGATTATAACTGTAGCTCAATTACAAAATGTGTTTAAGAATTTAACTAATATTACACACTGCGACCCTTCAGAGTTTCCATTCTTCTTCTCTTTTCATTTTATTTTCAGCTCATGAAGCTCCAGTTTTCGCCCTCCAGCCTCCAGAACCTCAGAGCAGAGACGACTTTTTAAAATGTGAGTTTGTGCTTTGACTGAATGGATCATCACAATTATAATCATTTAAGTTTTAATAGACCAGGACAGGCTTAGGATATGAAAGTCTGAGTGTTGTGTGACTGAAGAGATGAGAGTGATGGCGGTCCTGTGACTGGTGCATTATGGGATAGAGGGACTCGGGCAGTGAATCACCAAAACCATCTGTTGAACCCGAGTCTTGATGTGTCCAAAAAGGAAACAAAAAAATAAAATCCACGTCGTGGGGTGCACTTACTTTTTCACATGACTATATATACAGACACAGATAAAAGTGTTGCTTTAAAAATGAAGCACAATTGTATGTGAAATAAGTTAAATAAACAAATGAAAATGGCAGAGAAAATTATTAGGGGTCCTTAGAAGTTTAAAGACCTCACTGGACTGTCGTGACATCTCAAGCTGACTGATTCCTCTAATGAGTGTCACCGGGGTCTTCAGTCACTCAGTCAAGTCCTCACTCTTCTGTGTTGTCATTGTGTGCCTCACACTGAATGAGGACAAGAGAAGAGGAGGAGATGAAGAAGGTCACAGCCAAGGGTGGTCAAGGTGAAGACTACAAGACCATCTCCACAGAGCTTCATGTTCCAGTGAGCACAGCTGCTAATATTCTTAGGATGTTTGAGGGTCTGCAGGACTGCAGCCCACCTCCCTGATGAGAGCACCAGAGTAAAGCTGACCTCAGATTGAACAGAAGGAGAGTTTAAATGGTGGAGAAAAAAACAAGAAAACATCAAGAGAGACTCAGAAGGACCTCCGAGATCAAAAGACTATCTGTTACTGTGTCAATGACAGTGGGCTCCATGGTAGAAGACCCCACTTCTGAAGGACACACATAGACTGGAGTTTTCTAAGCTGCGTATTAATCAGCCACAGTGCTGGAGAAGAACCTTTGGACTGAAGAAATGAAATGAGAGCTTTATGGTGAGTTACAGAAGCTCTGTGTCCACAGAAGACAAATCAACTCCATTAATGGTCTGAGGTTGAAGTGTTGAATCAGTGAAGGTCACAAAGAAATCAGGAGATCATCAAGGTGTTTGGGAGTGGATGTCAAAAGGGTAAGACCACCAAGAATGGGGGAAAAGAAGACATTGGAATGTTGTGAAGTGTCTGCTATGAGCCCTGAACTGAATCAAAGTCAACATCCATGGAAAGAGCTGAACGTCACAGCTGGGAGAAAAAGGCCATCAGACATCAAGAAGAGTGGGCCGGGTGGGCAGTGACAGGAGTAGAAGTCTCATCCAGAGCTAAAGGAAGGGATTGATGGCAGTTATTACCTCCAGATAATGAGTGACAAAACACGAGGTGAGGGTCTGAGTCACTTTGTGTGAGCCATCGGAATTTGATTTGTTGTTTCAAATAATCTGTGAAGTCCGAAATACAAAGAAAGAGTCTGCTGTGTGGAATAAGAATGGCGGGTGACAGTCACTGGGGTCAGTTTACACTTATTTGATTGAAAATTGGGATTCGTTTTTAAAAAGTGGAAGGGGACCAAAACTACTGGGGGCATCTTGGTGATACAAACAGTAGAGAGATAGACGTGAAAGGCGCTATATAATATAGAGATATTAAAGTCACTATATACTGTAAGAGATGGGAAAGAAATGATGTGATAGATGGATAGAGCAAATGAGAAAGACAGAATATGACACATAAATATGAAAGGCACTATATAAGAGAAAGATGAGAAGAACACATAAATAATAAATAATAGGAAAGACATTATAACACTGAGAGAGAAAATGACAAAAAGGAAAAGGAGTTAAAGACAAATACAGTACACAGACGTGAAAGGCACTAAAATAGACAGATATACATGAAAGGTGCTATATAATAGATAAAGGAGGAATGCAGTGTGGTGTGGTTGTGAAGACTTTGGACTTCAAACACTGAGGTTGTGGGTTCAAATCCCACTACTGACACCACTGGGTGACCTGCGCAAGTCACTTCACCTGCCTGGGCTACAATTGGACAAAGAAAAGAAAAGGAAACAACGGAATCTCAGATAATGGGAGTCACCTTGGATAAGAATGACAGTCAAATAATAATAAGAAATGACAGGAAACACACTAAAGAAAGAGAGAGAGAGAAAATGACAGATGGGAGAGGCACTATATGATAGATAAATTGATTGATTGAATTAATAAAATAGCAAATGCAGATTGTCAACTTCTATTGAAATAATTTATGTGTCTGTGAAGTATGGCAGTGGATTGATTTTAAATTAACTTTTAAATTAACATCAAATTTTCTTTGACAGTAAAAAGTGTAATTTTAATAAAGCCAGCGGTCAGTGTGGACAGTCCATTAGACCTTTGACCTCCACGGTGACCTTATGGTGTTTATTTTAATTTCCGATGACTCAG